>NC_041397.2:190075171-190185171 GCF_900747795.2 Erpetoichthys calabaricus
AGATTCATCATTCTTTTCTCTCTCTCTATCAATCCCTATTGTGCCCTATGCAAACTTTAATACTTCAGAGGGCACAGGTGCCTTAATTATGAAAATCAGAATGCTAATGAAAAAATCATCAGGGCTGCGATTACCTACAAGTGAATACGGGCTCTGCCAATTCCTTTATCAACACTCTGGGGTTGCTAGTCCATGCTAACACATCTACCTATGAGCCTGAGCATACTGTTTTTATTTAATGAAAAATGTCATACTGCCACAGACCTTTATCTCAATTTAACACATGCTGGCGCACCACAACACTGGCAGTATCTTGTCCTCTGTGCAGGTTTGTTGTTTTACAAAGGGTTTCCCATGGATTGTAACAGTGAGAACATGCAACTATGTTTGTAAAGTACAGTTTATTATCCTTTAATAAAAGCACTATTAAAATGGGTGCAGTTATAATATGTTGAATTATCTCTACTTATTTTTATTTGCATATTTATTTTTTTTAAACTATTACAACTCTTTCTACCATGTTTTTCCCAGTTTGAATTCCAGAAAAGTGGTAGTTAAGATCTTTAGTAGCCTAGTGCCTACAATCAGGCAAAGGTAATTGACAGAAAAGAATTACACAATAGGAATGCATTTCAGCCCATTGGTCTTGATTAACAGGTGACAAAACCATCATGAAAAGAGGCATTCTGCAATAAATAATGAAGGCATTAAAATGGAAATAAAATAAAATGACATATTTCATAATAATTAGATGACTTATGATTATACATTTTTTGTCGCAATTTAATGACACATTTATACATAATTACTGCACTTCTTCATGCACTTATTTATTAATTGATATTTATTATTGTTTATTTATTTATTTCATTACTAGCCGTCCCCCACAGTTCCGCCCATGTAATAGTGAAACAGGACAAACTTTAAAAATCAATAAACAAAAAGGTACCGCTAGCTAAGCGGAGGCAAGGTACTTTCCAAAATGCAAAGGTAGACAGACTCCTGACGTCACACTTCCCCCTCCCCTCTGCCTCTTCCTCTGATTAGCGCGAATATATCGCTCCTGCAAGCGGACTAAGATTCTTAGCGCGATGAAAGAAGTTGCAAAATCAACAGGAATGTTCAAGAAAATTTTAGAAGAAAAAAAAACCCGATCTAAATCTGTTAAGTAGTTCTCTTGTGAAAAGTGGACAGACATACAGACAGACAGATGTTGGATTTTATATATAATGAGATGAAATAAGCTGCATTCCATAGACTAACAGGATACAATGAACAAAGCATCCGAATATTTAGAAGAAACAAAAACATGCTTTATATTAAAGCACTAGAACAAATGTATTTAGTCGCTAAGGTACCAATTTTGTTGAATTTGAAGTTAATGTGGATGTGTGTTCATTAGTTAAAGTTCCGGGGAGGTGTTCATGTTACAGTGATCAAAAACAGATTTTAAAGTAATCACACTAATTTACACATCTTTACCAATGACTCTTACATTAAATTAATAGTAATGTACCAGTTAGTTTTGGACAGCCAGGTTAGAGTGAAGCTCTAGAAAAACAGCAGTAAGTTCAAACTGGCTGGCATTGCAGCTCAGACTGGCTTCTCAATGTAAATCTCCAGTTGGGCAAAAAAAAAAAAAAAGCCTGGCAGAGCCAAGCTGTCATGGAACTTAAATATGCAACTTGTATCAAAGGAATTTAAAGTGCAAATATTATGAACGCTAGTCTGAACACTTTGAATTCTGTAATATATTTTCTATTCTATAATTCTACAGTTTCACTAAGAATATCACTTATAGATAGATAGATAGATAGATAGATAGATAGATAGATAGATAGATAGATAGATAGATAGATAGATACTTTATTAAGTATTAAATTTATATGCTAAATTAATAAAGTATATATTATTTTCTTAGGTCCATTTCCAGCTTTAGTAAATTAAATCAAATAGAAAGAGAGAAAAAAATAATCAATTGGTTTTCACTTTTTGTAAATTTGAAGATTTTTGGAACTTCATAAAAAATTTTATTTTTATTTAATATGCAGTGTAGGTGTCTAAAACACTAACATATCATAAATCAACATTTCATCTTTAATTCATTTATGGTCCTACTCATCCAGTTTACTGCCTTAGTGAGCTGGTGCACAAGGCATGAAATGAAAAGGAACAGAACTCAAGTTCACTGGATGGCACGCTCATACATACTCTCTTCACTCACTCTCACAGGGCCACTTAACCTCTCCTTGAACATTTTTGAGATGTGAGTGGATAAGTGGTGTACCAGGAGAAAATACAGATACAAGCAAAGAATATACAAACTGAATATAGGTGGTGACTAAGCTGGGATTTTAATCCTGGAATCCAGAAATGTCAGGGAGAACTGCAAATTAATACACTGTTTTCTCTAAAGTAATAATTTATAACAATTTGCCAGAGTGAAGTAAAGTCAGTATATCTTTCAATTTATGCCCAACTGTTGAGCGTTCATTAACAAGTTCCTGAATTTCCAAACTGGTTTGTTTCAGAATTTTCAAAGCTGACATTTAGAATTTTGATATAGCCTTACTCAGCAGAAGAAACTGAAGGCAAGTTTATCTCTAGATTTATGCAACATGATCTAGCCCACCAGTTTAATGGCCATTTTCCAAGTTGTTTCAGGTTAGCAGTTGTCCACCAAATCTTTCTGCTCTACTTTCTATGGTCTTCTGCACTAATTGGGCCATACCCATGCTTTTCATATCAAATACAAAAAAATAATTTTTGTCTAGTAAATTCTAAAGACAGATTAAAACAGAACAGCATGAGCCATATAAATCAAATGAGCAAAGTGGACATAAATGTACTTTAAAAAGTGTCATTAACTTGAATCTCAAGCAATGCTAATTAAGTAAAAATACAGAGAATGTGAAACTACTCACCATTTGACGACAATGATCCTGCCAACAGGTATTCATCTTTTTAAGGAATAAAACATCATCCAAAGAATCTGTGGAATAGTGTTAAGGGACTTTTTTTTTTACCTTAAACATGAAGAAAATAAATAGCAACATTCAAAATTAAATATTAATCTCAATAACAAAATAATATGCGCTAGTAACTTTCAAGCAATTTTCAAAGGGGTCAATCAGCTTAAGATCACACAAAGCTTTGCTCCTGTCAATAAGTGTAATATATAAAGTGAAGCTATTTAGTTATATGAAAATAAATTTATACTAAAAAGTGTTATTGCGTACTAATAAAGACATATGATTAATAATAATAAAACTGAATCATTATCCCTGCTGACACACTTGCAAACTGTGTATTGGACAAAACTGTATTTTTCATTACGCACTGTTAGATGTTTTTAATTCCAACTGTACAGACCCACAGTGTAATCGTTAGCAACTGAAAACCTAAATATGCTAAATGTGTTGCTAACCCCTAAAGAAACCAAAGCTGACAATTTTAGCTATAAAGCTATAAAAAAAAAACTGTGCTTTAATTAAACAAAATCTCTCTGAATAACTCTGTGTTCCGTATCACTTCCTGAAACCATGGATTCCATGGACTATCTTCAACGCAAATGTTTATTATGTTCTTAAAGTATAAACTGAAGTACAGAATAACTAGATACAGGATTGGTAGAAACAGGCAGATTTTAAATGATGAGCTCAAAATTAGTGTATATAAATGTCAAAAAGCTGGACATTATAATTCATATATTATTCACACACTATCCAGGGATATAAAAGCCTCCCAAAATATGGTGTCAGTATGGGAAATACTTAAAGCCAAGATAATTTTCTCAATTGCTCTCATACATTATAATCATTAATTACAGCCATCCTTAACCTTTACAGTGTGTAACTCATGAAACTCACTTAGCATTTAGACCTTAGGTTTTCATGCTTTGAACAATTGCACTTCAAAAACAGACTTCAGTAGCACACTATTTTTAAGTTTAAGCAAGTCAGGAACTATGTTAAAATTAACCTGCCCAATTTTCCTAATGCTTCAATCAATACCGGTGATCCCAACTATATTATCTAGTGTTCGTGAAGATACAGAAAGCACTTCCAGACTTTACCAACTTACGTATCTCAAGGGGCATACCCATAAATGATCTAAGACACCACAGAGAACTGGATTTCGGAATCTCAGTTAATGAATGAAGATCAGTTATGAACAATCTATATTCTTCATCACTTTGTGCAAAGCATTGTGTAATTCAGTTTTAATAAAAGCAACCTACCCAATTTTCTGCATCCTTCATTTATACTTAAAAAAACTCAGACCTCCAGTTCTCAAAAAAGGGTGGTTCTTGCACTCAGCCCAAGGTGTTGCCACCTTTGGGTGCTTTAATGGTGTATATAGCCGTCTTTTGTAGTGCACAAGTTGCATTTGCGATGAAAATATTCAGTCATGTCTTTACCACTGCTTGCTATGAGAAGGACCTGAAACCCAATCACATGGCAGATGGATCACACACTTCCTATTCTTTTCTGCTTTGAGTGTATGACCTGCATTTGCGAGGAAAACAATCAGTCGGCCGGTTCATTGTGCCCCACCATCAGCACAGGTCTTCATGGTTGTTTTCCTGTCAGCGAAACGACAAGCCTGCGCCAGTGTTCTTTTCTTTTCATATCACCGCTTGCTGTGAAAAGAACCAAAAGACCACTTTTGTGGCGAGATTTACTGCACCTTCAATTCTTAGTTGATATTACACGTATCATGTCTTAAGCTCTCGATTAAGACTAAGATAAAGGATCAAGGCCCAGTGGTTTGTGAGTTTTTGCATTAGGATGGGCAACACTTAGCATTTAATATATACAGTAATCCCTCGCTACTTCGCGGTTCACTTTTCGCGGATTCACGACTTTGCTGGTTTTTAAAAACAAGAGATTGCCCGCCTATCGCGGAAGTTATGTTCCAGACCCATCAGCAACAGGAGAAAATCCGCGATATAGAAAGACCATATAAATAAACATTTTTATAGTTTAAGCCTTAAAATACCTATCCCACATGCTTTAAACACATGTAAACTTATAAAACACACTTTGTTAACATATATGATATATGGATGTCGGGTTAAGGATATGAGTAACATCTCACTATTATAAAACATTTTAACTTCACGCAAGACAAGACAGTGAGACAGGAAAATAGGTGCTGTATAGGCTTTTAAATTATTGACACGCAGAGCGACAAGCAGCACAAAGCCAGCACAAAGTCCACTTCTCCTTAGCGTTCATTCAGCTCCCCAAAGAAAAGAAAGGTTTATAAGAGTGTGGGAAGGGTTTATTAAGCCTTAAAATATGTATAAATAATAAAATAAATATAGGTCGCTACTTCGCGGATTTTCACCTATCGCGGGGGGCTCTGGAACGTAACCCCTGCGATAGGTGAGGGATGACTGTAGAGAATAGATTCATCCATGAGGACCATTCCTAAGGGAAGGATTGGAATGGGACTTCTAAATTAAAAATTTCACTTGTCTTTGTAACCGTATAGCTTTCTTTTTTGGGTTGGGGTTAATGGAAGATTTTAATGGAAATATACCATTATATCTGCTGTAATGTAAGTCAGTTTTGCTTTGTTATTATGATTTATTAAACCTATACGATAACTCTCTTTTAAAAGAGAGACCTGAGGATAACATTGCATAAACAGAAAACAGCATTTGAGGGACCTTAAGATCTTCAGTTAACGTTATGTGGACAGGCTAGGTTAACAGGAATTCATAAGATGAGAAGATTCTTGGTCTACTTATGTCAAAACCATTCTTATGTTTATCATAAAGCATTTTAGTTGACATTTAACACATTAGATAGATGGGACAGAATTTTAAAACATTTGCAGCAAATACATTTCTAGATTAGGGGCCATGCCTTGCACCCATTATAAATTTCATGGATGAGATGATTACTGACCTTCCAAAATCTTTTCAAAAACAGTACACTGTTCTTTATAATGACTTATATTACACTGGATAAAGGGATGCAGAAGATTTTTCTAATTATATGTATGCTGCTCATATTTTCTCTAGTGACCCCAGTCTGGCATTTTTTCAAAATGGGATCATGGTGTCAAGTGACTATGACCAAATGTTAGCATTCAGCTCTAGTCTTTCAAAACCTCTTAAGTTCTCATTCACTCTCCTTTCAGTTGTACCTCTGATTTAAGTAGACCATGGAGGTATTATTGAATGATGGATAAGATGGACAGACAAATGGAGGAAAATAATTCTGAATGAGCCTTGGCAAAGAAAGAAGATGGACATGAGTTATAATACATTCAGCAAGTTATTTGAGAAGCATGAAAGGCATAAATCAAAAAATACCTAAACCAAGATGACAATAAACATAGCTGTTTACTTAAGTATAATAATAAAAGTGACAAAACTAATATATTCCCAAATAAAATCAAACAGTTCTAACTGCTGTCCCTGCCTTATGCCCAGTTCTAACAGAACAGTATAGAGCGCTTTACGAACATGGACAAGGAAATAAATAGGTTAGCAAAATAGATGGGAGGATTAAATGAGCTCTGAAATTTTATTCTGGTTGATAGTTATATTAAGATTACAAAAGATTACTTTATTATTAAGTTATTATTATAAGTTATTGGTGTGTTATGAATCACCTTTCCATTCTCAGTATCCATGCAGAAATTAATTTCTTGTATGACTATAGGAGAAATATTAATGGACAATTTTTTAACCACTTTGTTTTTCTGTCTGTTTAAACAAGTCTTTTTTTTATGGCTATGTCCACTGAGAAATTTTAAATTAAAACAATCTCTGCTATGCCACTAGTATATTAGGTATTGTTACTAACACTGTTGACATAATAGGCAACAGGGCAGTGCAGCAATTAAAACTTCTCCTTTAAATATTCGGTGTTCTGAGTGGAAAAACCACACCGTCTGTTGTCTGTGGAGTCTACAAGTTCTCTCCATGTCTGCAGAGGTTTTTTTTTTGTTCTTATCCAGCAACTCTAATTTAGCCCCATGGGATTGTATATGTGAGTAATAATTAGTTGTTTCTGTGAATACAGGCACCCGATCAAGGGTTGCTTCCCATCCTGTGCAAAAAGTTGCAAAAAAAGACTTCCAACACCAGTGAACCTGACTTGGACTAAGTAGGATTACAGTATGACATTATTTTTAGACTATTCTTAAAATATAATAATCCATAAACACAAACTATAAGGCTAGCTTGAAACTGCAAGCCAAAAATCAAATAAGGTTGGCTTTCAAAGACAACACCTTGTCATATGCTACTGCATTTAGACAACACTGCATTAAATATGTAACTTGTTTCACCATCTTTCCCTGAAAATAGTGCCTCAGTATGCCAAAGACTGCAAACTGTAGGAAACCTGCCATCCATTTTAATATTCGAATAATAACAAGTAAATAGCCCACTGTTAGTTAATACACTTTTAATCTTATAAAAATCAGGTCTTCCCAGAAAGGAATGATATCTCATACTAGAGTGTATGGAGATTCGTTGTGTTATTGCCTTTATGAACATATATATTACTATTGTTTTTTAAATACACATACACTTAACAGCAATGCTCTCTGACAAACAAACACGCTTTCAAACATGAAGACTTGAGCCTATAACAACATTTACCAACTATTTCATTCTATGTAGGTGGTTGCCTCTTAAGAGATCAAAACATGGCAGGTACTTCTGATGTGTTTAACCACTCATCTCCTGATTTAGAATGATGATTGTGCAAACATAAAAGACCGATAAACAACAACAAAAGGACTAGGTGCCATCAGCCTAAAATTGCAATAATATTAACTCAGTTAATATGAAAAGGCTCCTAAATGTGCTGTTCTTTATAATAGCTAATCCATCCACCTTTCAGATTTTTGTGTAAAAAGTGAGATAAGTTTGTGATTTAAGACACCAAGCCTATATGTTGATTAACACATGCAAAAAAAGTAATTCAGTGTGATATGTAAATATGACAATGACCCTATGACATGTATTACAGAAATTTGGATCTTCAAGCCATCTTCTAGGCTAAAATATTTCTCAGTGCCTAATAACCATGTAAATTACTTAGCTTTCAGCAGAGTGAACCTCTTAAAAATATCGAACTGCTTTACAAAGAAAATTGAAACAGAAGGATATTGTCGGAACTGCTGTATCTGTCCTTTTACATGTTC
Source organism: Erpetoichthys calabaricus (assembly GCF_900747795.2). NCBI lineage: Eukaryota > Metazoa > Chordata > Cladistia > Polypteriformes > Polypteridae > Erpetoichthys > Erpetoichthys calabaricus. Next base: position 190,083,347 of record NC_041397.2, read on the forward strand.
CTCACAAACCTGCCGCAACTGCTTATACAGTGTAGCAGATACTTTGTAGGAGCAAAGGTTTTCCACTGCCTACAGGGAAGAAAAGACAAAAATGAAACAGACCAGAACGTTTGTCTGAGCAAAGTTATTAGTCGCAGCTATCAAAGAGTGAATTCGAAGTTAGCTCCTTTTCCGCATTGAGGGATTATACTTAACAAAAACAGGTTGCTGTGAGTCACATTTGGTGTTTTTTTAAGTATTTTTTGTAAGAGATGCAGCTACTGTTTTTTATTTTTAATTACAATTTTAAGGTGTACATTTAAAGCAGGCAGAAGACAAACCAACTGACATCCTACTCTATGTAATAGTGGAACTGTGAAGACTTACCTGGTACAGCTCTTCTAGGTTATATTTAATTGAAGTGCTATTCTGAATCGCTTCTACAGCTCCCTGTAGTTTTGTCCATGTATCCTGAGTGTAATTATCTGAGACCTTTGGTCTATCTGTGAATTTGAAATGGGACTCATAAATAAATGGTACAATCAATACATTTACTTTTAAAATTGACAGCATTCAGTTTTTAAATATACAATAATAAAAAAAAACACATTAATATACAGGACATTCAGCATAATGGTGCATTACAGTAAAAAATTACATTGCACACTAAAGCTAGTACAGTAATCCCTCGCTATATCGCGCTTCGCCTTTCGCGGCTTCACTCAATCGCGGATTTTATATGTAAGCATATTTAAATACATATTGCGGATTTTTTGCTGGTTCGCGGATTTCTGCGGACAATAGGTCTTTTAATTTCTGGTACATGCTTCCTCAGTTGGTTTGCCCAGTTGATTTCATACAAGGGACGCTATTGGCAGATGGCTGAGAGGCTACCCAGCTTACTTTTCTCTCTGTCTTGTGCTGACTTTCTCTGATCCTGACAAAGGGGGATTGAGCAGGGGGGCTGTTCGCACACCTAGACGATAAGGACGCTCGTCTAAAAATGCTGAAAGATTATCTTCACGTTGCTATCTTTTGTGCAGCTGCTTCCTGAAACGACATGCTGCACGGTGCTTCGCATACTTAAAAGCTCGAAGGGCACGTATTGATTTTTGACTGAAAAACAAACTCTGTCTCTCTCTCTCTCTCTCTCTCTCTCCCTGCTCTTGACAGAGGAGGTGTGAGCTGCCGCCTTCAACAGCTTTGTGCCGCGGTGCTTCGCATACTTAAAAGCCAAACAGCCCTATTGATTTGTTTGCTTTTCTCTATCTCTGTGACATGATCTGCTCCTGACGCACACTCCTTTGAAAAGGAAGATATGTTTGCATTCTTTTAATTGTGAGACGGAACTGTCATCTCTGTCTTGTCATGGAGCACAGTTTAAACTTTTGAAAAAGAGACAAATGTTTGTTTGCAGTGTTTGAATAACGTTCCTGTCTCACTACAACCTCCTGTGTTTCTGCGCAAATCTGTGACCCAAGCATGACAATATAAAAATAACCATATAAACATATGGTTTCTACTTTGCGGATTTTCTTATTTCGCGGGTGGCTCTGGAACGCAACCCCCACAATGGAGGAGGGATTACTGTAATCAGATTTTTTAAAAATATTTTAGTTGTTTTTTCCAGATTGAGTTTACTGTGGATCATTATCACACTATGACTTTAACTAAGGGTGGCACGGTGGCGCAGTGGGTAGCGCTGCTGCCTCGCAGTTGGGAAACCTGGGGACCTGGGTTCGCTTCCCGGGTCCTCCCTGTGTGGAGTTTGCATGTTCTCCCTGTGTCTGCGTGGGTTTCCTCCGGGCGCTCCGGTTTCCTCCCACAGTCCAAAGACATGCAGGTTAGGTGGATTGGCGATTCTAAATTGGCCCTAGTGTGTGCTTGGTGTGTGGGTCTGTTTGTGTGTGTCCTGCGGTGGGTTGGCACCCTGCCTGGGATTGGTTCCTGCCTTGTGCCCTGTGTTGGCTGGGATTGGCTCCAGCAGACCCCCGTGACCCTGTGTTCGGATTCAGCGGGTTGGAAAATGGATGGATGGATGGACTTTAACCAAAGTGTAACGTGCAGTTTTAAACATTTAATGAAGTGGTTTTAGGAAAATGTCAAAATAGTAAAAACAAATTCTAAAAGATGTGTATTTACAAATATGTATTACTGTGATGTGGTGCATGTTGGTTGTGCACGCAAGTATGAATTTCACTTTATTCTGTAAATAAAATACAACAACTACTACTCCTCCTCCTCCTCTTCCTTCTACTATGACCTCTTTAATCTTATTTTTAGGAAAATTTATTTTTCGCAGGTTAACACAGCTGTCTGAAGGCTACATTGAGTGTGTTGCAGTAGAGACTTTCTTTCCCACAGGAGTCCCACCGGATCCATGGGACCTGATTTAATACTTTGTGGCACAGCACATTAATTTTTTAATGTTGGCAAGATTGAGGTTGGTGGACAGTATATGTATTAAAATTAAAAATCAGTCCTAGCTGCATATCCCTCTAGAAATTAATAACAGCCCAGTAAACACAATTTAAATGAGCAACTATATCTTCTGTCATCCAAATATAGCAGCACAAAGTAACATTTATACAGTATATAGTGGGATTGCACAGTATACGAGTGCTGCAAAAGTACCAAAAAATGCAAAATAAGCATTTTGAGATTTTTGGTACCAGAAGTAAACGTCACCTTTCTTTTCAAACCCCCACAATCCATCAATTGATACTGGACTTCACACAGAAAGCCCCACCATTACCCCATTGTTCAGCTATTACTTAAATGCGATAAGGATTTCACAGGGGAATTGCTTCAACGACTGCTCACTACATACCATTGTTGGTTTGGAGTTATCCATTATTTGCTTTAGAACTGTTTCAGTTTTGTTAAAATTTGAAAAACTGCCATCGATACCAAAATCAAAATTTTAGCACTGATTCAATACTAGTATACAGTCATGTGAAAAAGTAAGTATGCCCTTTGATGTCATAGCGCTTTGAGTACAGTAATCCCTCCTCCATCGCAGGGGTTGCGTTCCAGAGCCACCCGCGAAATAAGAAAATCCGCGAAGTAGAAACCATATGTTTATATGGTTATTTTTATATTGTCATGCTTGGGTCACAGATTTGCGCAGAAACACAGGAGGTTGTAGTGAGACAGGAACGTTATTCAAACACTGCAAACAAACATTTGTCTCTTTTTCAAAAGTTTAAACTGTGCTCCATGACAAGACAGAGATCACAGTTCCGTCTCACAATTAAAAGAATGCAAACATATTTTCCTCTTCAAAGGAGTGCGTGTCAGGAGCAGAGTCTGTCAGAAAGACAGAGGAAAGCAAACAAATCAATAGGGCTGTTTGCTTTTAAGTATGCGAAGCACCGCGGCACAAAGCTGTTGAAGGCGGCAGCTCACACCCCCTCCGTCAGGAGCAGGGAGAGAGAGAGAGAGACAGAGTTTGTTTTTCAAACAAAAATCAATACGTGCCTTTCGAGCTTTTAAGTATGCGAAGCACCGTACAGCATGTCGTTTCAGGAAGCAGCTGCACAAAAGATAGCAACGTGAAGATAATCTTTCAGCATTTTTAGACGAGCGTCCTTATCGTCTAGGTGTGCGAACAGCCCCCCTGCTCAATCCCCCTACGTCAGGATCAGAGAAAGTCAGCGCAAGAGAGACAGAAAAGTAAGCCGGGTAGCTTCTCAGCCATCTGCCAATAGCATCCCTTGTATGAAATCAACTGGGCAGACCAACTGAGGAAGCATGTACCAGAAATTAAAAGACCCATTGTCCGCAGAAATCCGCGAACCAGCAAAAAATCAGCGATATATATTTAAATATGCTTACATATAAAATCCGCTATGGAGTGAAGCCGCGAAAGGCAAAGCGCGATATAGCGAGGGATTACTGTACTGAGAAAAGCGCTATAAAAATGTAATGAATTATTATTTTCATTTAAAAACAGTATCTTTAGACAAAGGTGATGATAAAGAAAACAAATGACAATCTAGCTTTCCAATAACATATTTAGTAAAAAAAAATTAACCAATATGTGATTTCCAGCATTATTAAAAGTAATTACCCTTTCCTTTGCCTTGTCTGTCCTGAGCACATTAGTCCAGAAGTCCTGGTCTTTGCCTATGTGTTCATGGGCAAACTTTAGTCCCGCCCTGATGTTTTTTCAGGGCAGCAAAGATTTCCTTCTGGCACATTTCCCATGTGGACCTAAGTTGTACAGCCTCTGTCTAATAGTAAACTCATGCTATTTTAAATCAACAGTGTCAAGAGCTATCTGCAGGTCCCGTGATGAAATTCTGGGGTTCTTAGAAGCTTATTTCAGCATTTTGCATTCTGCTCTCTGGCTGAACTTGCTGGGGCAACCTGGCCTGGAGACGCTGGAAGTGATCTTCCAAACAATGGAATGGTATATTTGCAGCTTTTTGTAGATCTTTATTAATTCCTTCCAATAGACAACTGTAATCCTCCTTCTGAAGGCTTCGGAAAGCTCTTTCGATTTATGCATTGTGATAACACACATTTCAATAACAAAAAGCAAACCAAACTAAATGGCTGAGGTGTACATATGACAGTCTCCTCCCAAGATCCTTTCTAATGATGTCCTAATCATCTGCACCTGATCTGCTGCATCAGTTTCTAATTTTAGGTATACGAGTTACTAATATATACAATAGTGTTTAGTTACTTTTAACATATGCGAAATACACATTTATGTTTATTTAAATTATGCAATGTACTACAAATTGAAAATGAGGTAAGATGTTTGTTCTATTACATCACCTTTATCTAGAGATGCTGTTTAAATAAATATCAAATCTTGATATGTCCATATTTTCATGGGGTGTGATTACTTTTTCATGTCTGTAAGCTCAGGCAGCATTTCTTTCTGTCATTCTTGTTTAGGATGTCTAATTTTTCAACTGTGAAATTTTCAAAATTATAATGAAAATCTGTTTCATTGGCACTGGCACAGAAGCGCAGTAGGTAATACTGCTGACTCATTGGTCCAGCATGAGCTTACCTAGATGATGTCAGTTTTACACATTCTTCCCATATCTGTGTGGGATTTCCTCTGGGTAGTCTAACCTTCCTTCAGTATGACCAAACACATGTGGGATATGTTAACTGCCAATTGCAAAACTAAGCCAGTGAGATTGCAAGTAAGTGGTAGTGTGTGAGCATGTGAATGGGTCATGTGATAGACTGGTACCCACTCTACGTTACTAAACAGATACCAGCCAACCTCAACTGTATTAAATCATGTTATTTCAAGAGCCACTCATAGTGCAGTCTTCTATTCAGTTGGAGAACGTTTTAAGATAAACAATACCCAAAAGCATAAAACAGTTTAACAGAAATTCAATAATTCAGTGCAAGTGCTGCAAATGTAATTTCTACACCAGACTGCCAAACAGTTATACAGCATTCACACAGTATCATTTAGAAGCCATGCTGCTAACCATTCTTGGATACTTCTGGTGTCAAATTAAAAAACATTGTAAACAATACATTTTCCTGAAATCCAATTAGGTCTTTTGATCTACTGACTTCAAATTTATCAGTTAATTTAGTTATCAACTTGGCTTATGGCAAAAACACAAATAAAGAAAAAGGTTGATTTTCAGGAGTTTTAAAATTGAGAAGATGAGTATATATTTCAATTTCATGACAGAATTAAAATAACTTTAATGCTTGATTTTGATAAAAAATAAGTAATCACCTCTTATTGCTCCTACTGAATCCATACCATAAAGCACAGAATGGAAAGACTGCAGTAAAATATGCTTTTTGAGAGGCACAGAGATATGGGAAAGAAGTCTAGTTATTACAATAAATACCTTCAGATATAAGTAGTAAAGGTGTGAAATATGGAGGCACTAAAATGATAAAAAGGGCCAGCAATTAATGCAATTCAATGCTGGTAAGAGTAAAGTCCCCCAGTTATAAATGAGGCTGAGCTATAAGAAACAAATTCTAAACAGGATTAGCTGATTTAAGTTGGCTTAATGTTCACATTACTTAAGGCAGTATGCAGACATGACACTAAAACAGCCCCCTGAGTATTGATAAGAATTTATCAATGTCATTGACAAACAATTAAGGTTAGCACACTTTAGTAGGCACTTGTTCACAAAACGCATAGTGGAAGTTTGTACACAATTAAGATGGTGATGCAGATATACACCCTTAAAGAAATGTCTCTATGACACGCAGGGACTGAAAGGTGTTTTCTCATTACAAAACCTTTTAACATATCCACCTGTATGGTCACTCTATTTCACAAATTCTTTTTTCTCAGACTATCCATCCAACAACTATACGATATCTTTATTCAGCACAGGACACAGAAGGGGATGAAGGTTATTCAAGAAGCAACAGGCCTAAGGTAGAGGAATTTGTATATTGTTGGACCTACCTACACACAAACCCAAATTTATGAACACCAGACCTGCTTCGAATAGCAAAATCACCTGAAAAGAAGTCTCTAAATTTTGAGAAAGAATCATAATTGTTTGGAGGAAACCTATCTGGACGCAAAGAGAATGTTCAAACTCCAAGCAGAAGGAACACCATTCAAAAATCAGACTGGGATTCAAACAATGTGAAACAGCAACACTACTAGCAGCACCACAGAGCCTCTCGCTTGTCTTTCCATAACAATATAGGTAAGAACATTACAAGTAAATGAGGAGCCATTCATTTGATGAAATTACAATGAATCTATACTAGCAATTTACACTACACAATAGTAAACTAATCAGTCAACATTTTTGATATTATAAGTAATTCAGTGATAATAACAGCAGTTATTTTCTTTTACATAATATTTTAATAGTATGTAAAATGCCATTGTTGTTTTCAGTTTTCAACATTAAGGCATTTTACTTGGTAAACAATATTATAAAATGTATATATGACATATCTTTATCTTTTCTGGATCTTATAAAAAGGAATGACACAATTGTTATGCCTATTCACCACATATTGTTTTATATTTATACAGTAATAATAAAATTGACTTTAAATCTAAAATTCTAAGAAAAATTACTATAATAAATTTTCCATAAATTAATTTCCTAACATGCACATCTAGTTCAAGATTGCATGGGGTCAGTGTCTTTCCAAGCAGTACTGGGTAAATGGTGGGACCAAACTTGGATGGGGTGTAGGGCACAACTCTCATACACACACACACACACACACACACACACACACACACACACACACACACACACACACACACACATATGGTGTGAATTAAAAGTCATGTTTAGGATATGGAAGGAAAACCAATATATTTTAAATCATGTTCATAAAGGCATTGTCTATTAGTAATGACAGCTGAATCTGGGTACTTCGCCATGCAATGTCTATAACCCTCACTCCCAACTCATAAATATCAACAACCTATAAGGTACACACCAGTAAATCAATACAATATGTAATCCATCTACTGTTTATATCTTATAAAAAAAGGAAAAATATTTATATGTAGAACAATATACTCTCTGTGCTTCCTCAATCACTCCATAATAGGAGTAAGAAATATGACCTTAAAATTATGTCACAATATATTTAAGGACATTTTTGCAATGATGACAATATGGAAAAAAACACTTGCAAAACAGGCGGGATAGCAGATCTTGACTTAACGGCGAATCCCCAGATACAAACAAGTACTAACTAAACAATTCCAAATAAGAAAAAATAAAAGTCAGATTAATCAATAATAATAAATACCAATAAACTCTTCACTGTAAATGTGAACAGAAAAACAACATAAATTCCTCTTTAATATTTAATGCAAAAGTAAACAATAGGTTCACACAAAAATTACATTGCACATGCTCAGGATAATTGTAAATAGTCAAATGAGTCGAAATATAACCACTGAAAGAAGCCACTAGTTTTAGTGTTGAAAATGAAAGCATTATCAATTTTTTTTACTTGTGGTGTGTCCGAAATGTGTGAAATGCTTACAATTGTGTGCCACTGCAGTGTTCAAATGATTGTAATAATTGAAAATACACACCTTCAAATACATGGGGGCTCCCTGCAAGTACAAAGTGATGAAATCAAACAGATGTTGAAGCTGGGCGCATTTCATGCAGCTTCTTTCTTAATTTAATGCACAGAAGAAACTTAGAAAAAAATTATTGTGGTTGTTCAAACTCATCCTTTACAGTAATTCCTCATTCTTCTTTTTCATCGTCCCAAACTATGCTTCTTTTTGTTCCCAAAAGGTGAGAAGCAGTAATGTTCACTACCAGTTCCTTTATATAAATTGAGGAAACATGAGACTTGATTTACAAACAGATGAACTGAGTTTTCTATATGTTTCATTGAAATGATATTCAATTATTTTCTTTATCATTATTTATAGTAGATGGCATTGATATACAGTGGGGCAAAAAAGTATTTAGTCAGCCACCAATTGTGCAAGTTCTCCCATTTAAAAAGATGAGAGAGGTATACCTCAACTATGAGAGACAAAATGAGAAAATAAAATCCAGAAAATCACAGTGTCTGATTTTTAAAGAATTTATTTGCAAATTATGGTGGAAAATAAGTATTTGCTCACCTACAAACAAGCAAGATTTCTGGCTCTCACAGACCTGTAACTTCTTCTGTAAGAGGCTCCTCTGTCCTCCACTCATTACCTGTATTAATGGCACCTGTTTGAACTCATTATCAATATAAAAGACACCTGTCCACAACCTCAAACAGTCACACTCCAAACTCCACTATGATCAAGACCAAAGAGCTGTCAAAGGACACCAGAAACAAAATTGTAGACCTGCACCAGGCTGGGAAGACTGAATCTGCAATAGGTAAGCAGCTTGGTGTGAAGAAATCAACTGTGGGAGCAATTATTAGAAAATGGAAGACATACAAGACCACTGATAATCTCCCTTGATCTGGGGCTCCACGCAAGATCTCACCCCGTGGGGTCAAAATGATCACAAGAACGGTGAGCAAAAATCCCAGAACCACACGGGGGGACCTAGTGAATGACCTGCAGAGAGCTGGGACCAAAGTAACAAAGGCTACCATCAGTAACACAGTACGCCGCCAGGGACTCAAATCCTGCTTAAGCCAGTACATGTGCAGGCCCATCTGAAGTTTGCTAGAGAGCATTTGGATGATTCAGAAGAGGATTGGGAGAATGGCATATGGTCAGATGAAACCAAAATAGAACTTTTTGGTAAAAACTCTACTCGTCGTGTTTGGAGGAGAACGAATGCTGAGTTGTATCCAAAGAACACCATACCTACTGTAAAGCATGGGGGTGGAAACATCGTGCTTTGGGGCTGTTTTTCTGCAAAGGGACCAGGACGACTGATCCGTGTAAAGGAAGGAATGAATGGGGCCATGTATCGTCAGATTTTGAGTGAAAACCTCCTTCCATCAGCAAGGGCATTGAAGATGAAACGTGGCTGGGTCTTTCAGCATGACTATGATCCCAAACACACCGCCCGGGTAACGAAGGAGTGGCTTCGTAAGAAGCATTTCAAGGTCCTGGAGTAGCCTAGCCAGTCTCCAGATCTCAACCCCATAGAAAATCTTTGGAGGGAGTTGAAAGTCCGTGTTGCCCAGCGGCAGCCCCAAAACATCACTGCTCTAGAGATCTGCATGGAGGAATGGGCCAAAATACCAGCAACAGTGTGTGAAAACAGAAAAACGTTTGACCTCTGTCATTGCCAACAAAGGGTATATAACAAAGTATTGAGATGAACTTTTGTTATTGACCAAATACTTTTTTTCCACCATAATTTGCAAATAAATTCTTCAAAAATCAGACAATGTGATTTTCTGGATTGTTTTTTCTCATTTTGTCTCTCATAGTTGAGGTATACCTATGATGAAAATTACAGGTCTCTGTCATCTTTTTAAGTGGGAGAACTTGCACAATTGGTGGCTGACTAAATACTTTTTTGCCCCACTGTAACTTGCAAAAATGGTGCAAAAAGATTATCAGGAAACTGCCAAATTAACAATATAAAACAAACTATAGATAGATAGATAGATAGATAGATAGATAGATAGATAGATAGATAGATAGATAGATAGATAGATAGATAGATAGATAGATAGATAGATAGATAGATAGATAGATACCAAGGGGAAATTCACAATTATTAATTAAAGCTTAAGAGTATACTTTAGTTCCATGGCTAGATGAAAACAAGCAGTCTACAAAAATAAAATTAACATTAAAAAGGAGCTGGTGGAAGATATATAAGGTGTGTGGATCCAATTTGATACTTGGATGCAAGATGCCAGTTGATTGCTGTGGGTAGGAATAATTGGTCAAGGAATACGTTTTGTCAGGGAATCACACCCCTGGTCGATCCCAAAACAGATATCTGAACTGCAGTAACTACCAGCAACCAGCCATGAACCTGTAGACTCTGGATTACAAAGGCCCTCAGAAGCAGCTCCTTTTATGCTGTGTGGTAACAGGAGAACTCCCATGCTCATGTGTAAAAGAGCTGACTCTAGGCATGGCAAGCAGACCACTTCATGGTGACGGCCGCTGAACTCTGTTTTTTATTTTTTTTTTTGTATTATCTTTAAGTTACAAATTCACATGGTGAAATCGTTTTTACGTAGCCCTCTAAATATATGTTTGAATTTTCTTCTTTGAGGATTGTATATGTTAGTGTGTTCCCTTATCCATCTCATGAAACAGTAATTGTTTATCATTACTCAAAAGCAGCATTCTAATGTTTTATTACCTATTGGCAGTATTTCATTTAAGGATGATTTAAGTCAAGGGTTTTAAGCCCATTGCACTCAAACAATAGATTCTTCATAGGGAAAGCTAGAGTTGCTTGGCAGTTTTGGAATGCTAACTGATCAATGATCAAGCATAGAGAATGATTCGAATTTACCTACATTTAGATTTTACAAATAAGAGATGTCTATTATAACCATGACTCGCCCACCCATACACACCTTCACATGCATGCACTACAGATGCTCAGATCAATCTGCCATTGAACCAGATCAGCTGATTTTCACAACAGACTTGATCGGTGATAAGTAAATTGCTTTTCTAAGCTTTATGGTAGTTATAGTGCTCCTTTACACAAGGTGTTATGGTAGTTGAGCTAGCAATACCTGTCTTTTTTATTGACCTTAACTTACTGCAAACAGAGAGCAGGAATGCAGACTTTGCCAGAGACAAAGACACTGGAATATTAAAGCCTTTATATTAAAGAAAGCGGAGCAATAATCTATGAAAAAAATTGGAGGAGTTATTCTGTGCAATTAGACAAATGGCAAGAAAAGCTACTTTAATGAATTCAGACCTTGTCATTTAATTTAAACAGATATTGCCTGTCTGAGTTTAAACAGTAGGCAAACTTGTGCTCAGTACAACAGCTCACATTTCAATTAGAAAAGGATAATAAACAATAAGCTTATTAGACACATTTTGCTCTTAAGCTATTTTATTTGTAAACTTGTTAAGCAAGTTTTGTATCTTTTTGAAAAATATATTATAAACATGTGATAGATTTGCAGCTTTAAAAAAGAAGTTTCCACTGTCTTTACTATTTGTGTGTATGTCACACAGTATAAGTTTGGGTAGGAAATGAGTACTGCACCTCATGAATGGGGGGGGGGGGGTCTCTAAGACCCCCAGTCGCAGATTTTCAAATTCTTTCCCTTTCAAGGTAATACGACGGCCATGAAATTTTCTGACTTTTCATTTTGTGTTGTCTTGAAAAATGTGCCGAAATCCGCTTCTCAATAGCTTAGTGCAAATAAGTGCTACAGTAGCACAAAGTACTTGGGAGTTCCGAGACCCCCCATTCATGGAAACGTTACCATTTTTGTACGAGCGTTTTTGCTTCGTTTTATATTTTATATTTGAATTTTCTATTTAAATTTGTATTTTCTTTGGTTTACATTTTCTTAGTCCTGCCTGAGACATTGCTGGTGTATAGTTTGTTGAGGAGCAAGTCCAATTGATGTGTTTATGAACAACTAGTCATTTAGCCCGTTACAATAGAACAGTAGTGCATAAACATTAGTAGGAACAGTCTATATTAAATGGCAAGGGACTTTGACCTCATTCTTTTTGTTGGTCGTATTTTTCTTTCTTTCAGTCTTTCTTTTGTTGATGTTTACTTGCTGAGCTGACCGTTCTTTGTGGGCTGCCACCGTGTATTGTGTGTCTTTAATTTTCTGTGACAGTAATACTGTCTTGTATGGCTCTATTCAATAAGGGCGCATAGATAATTAGTTCAAATGGCTCTGGAATATGTGAAGAGCAACAGGTGCAGATCTTTATTTACGCGCGTCTTTATTCGCTGCGCCCAATTGAAGTTGTCCTTTTGAGGCTCGCCTTTTTGTGCGCGCCCTTATTGAAGGATACCGTCTTGTACGTCCGCTGGCTTGTACGTCCGTAATATATGTCCATAATATACCTTTAATTTTCTCTGGCGGTAATACAGGCGTGCGCGTCAGTAATATGCCTTTAATCTCCTCTGACAGTAATACTGGCTTGTATGTGGCTGTAATATGCGTCATTGTATTGTGTACCTTTAATTTCCTCTCGCAGTAATACTGGTTTGTATTTCCGTAAAACACCTCTAACTTTCTCTGACAGTAATATCGCGCATAGCACCATGCCCCGCGCATGCGCACTTCACCAGAAGACACCCACACACGGACACCTGGATGCACATAGGAATTTTATATATATAGATGAGTCAACGACCAACAAAGAAATTCAATGCAAGTAAAGCCCTGGCTGAGATAATGAAGGAGTTGTTGGATTTCGATACATCAGACAACTCAAATGAAGAGGAGAATGATGATTGAAGTGACACTGTGTCAAGTGATGAGGAAACAAAAATTGATGATGATCATTGTGACAGTGAAATGAAGTTATGTTCTGGTGACAGTGACTCAGAGGAGGAAGAGGACGACAACAGGAATCCGCTGAAATGATCTCACGTGACAGCAGAATCAAATCGATCGATGAAGAAACCTTGCAACAGAAGAACGCCAAGTCAAAATATTGTCTGTGACAACCGAATGGGAATGCCAGCTTCCGGAATCAATCCAGCAGATGTAAAAGAATGCTTTGATCTCTTGCTTATACCGAGGATGAAAGACATTGTTATTAGATATTCGAATGAAAAGGGAAGAGAAAAATTTCAAGACAATTGGAAAGACATAAATGTCATAAGAGTTTGATGGATTCATTGGTGTGCTACTGTTGATTGGAGTTTTCAAAGCAAGGAATGAAGATGTACAAGAATTGTGGGAAGAGAAGTACGGAAGGCCCCAAATATGAGCAACAATGAACTGTAAACGATTCCAGCAGATCCTGGCAGTCATCCGTCTTGATGACGTCGCGACGCACGAACAATGTAAAGAAAGGGACAGACTAGCTCTTGTTCGAGAATACTTCGACTGTTTCACAGCTGCATGCATCAATGGTTACAAGCCCAATGCACAAGTTACAGTTGATGAACAATTGTGTGTGTGGCATGGCGGAGAAAACTGAAAGTCTACATACCATCAAAGCCTGGAAAGTATGGCTTGAAATTTTGGAAGGTAGCCGATGCTCTTACAAGTTATTGTATAAACTTATAGTTTTACTCCGGGAAAGAAGAAACTGCTCCAGAAACTCGTCAAGGAGCAAGAGAGTGCATGACTTATGTAACCACCTGTACGAAACAGGCAGGAACATAGCGTGATAATCTTTTCACAGACTACAAGCTGGCTTTGGATTTGATGCAGAAGCGTACAATCCTGGGCACAATGAGAAAGAGTAAGAAGGAGATCTCAAAAGAGATGTTACCATCAAGAAAAAGAATGGAGTTTTCAACAGTTTTTGGATTCAGCAAATACCAAATTGCAATGTGCTCATACGTTCCAAAGAAGAATTAAGCTGTGGTTCTTCTAAGCACAATGCATAATGATGATAAAGTTTCCACTAATGAAACGAAGAAGCCCGAAATGATAACTGACTATAATCAGACAAAAGGGGGTGTTGATAATCTGGACAAAATTGTTTGCACATACAGTGTCAAGCGCAAAACCAAGAGATGGCCTGTTGTTGTGTTCTTCAACTTGCTGGATATTGGTGCCTACAATGCCCTTGTAATCTAGATGTGCCGCAATCCTGACTGGAATAAGAACAAGAAATATCATCGTCGACTCTTCCTGCGTGAATTTGGTAAATCTTTGACGAAGCCATTGATTGAGCACCGTTCTGAAACACAACAAGCACTACGACACAGTGTCAAACGTTCCATTGAGAGCACTGGAGTCGCTGTTCCGCTGAAACAGCCCCGTGAAGATGCAGCAAATGTAGCTAAGAAGCGACGTTGTCACATGTGCCTAACGGCAAAGGAGAGAAAGGTAAATGCCGCTTGCTCCCAGTGCAAACTTCCGGTTTGCCAGGAACATTCAGAGCGTTCCCTTGTGTGTCTGGCCTGCAAACAAGTTGAAGTTGAGGCAGATTATGGGTGACTGTTCTGTATGCCGAATCAGATGTGTAACTGACGTCTTACTTTAGTGCTACTATGACTGTATTTTATATGATTTGGTGAAAAGAACACTGAACACGCATTACTATTACAAAGGTAACATGTAAACCATTGAAAATTTACTTCATTTCAGAGGTAATAAAAATTTCTGAAGTTATTCAATTGCTTTTTAGGCAGATTTAACCAGTTTAAAATGGTCTGCAAGACCCCGCATTCATGGAAACGTTATAAAAATGGCATTCATGGATGAGGGTTAAGGTTATTTGTACCATATCATTTTCAAAGTCCACTTAATCCTGAGCAGAGTTACAGGGGGCTGGAGCCTATCCCAGCAAGCACAAGGCAGAATAAATTCCTGAACAGGATGCCAGTCAACACAGGGTGAACACACACACATTCTAGGGCTAATTCTGATGATAATGATAAAGATAACAAGATAGCCCTGGATTAACCATTAAGCAAAATAAGCTGGTTTAGGGCACTATGTGAAACGGAGCACTACACAGTTTTTAAAAGCAGAGGAGAAAATTTTTAATTATAAGTAGGCAACAATAAGCACCATCTTTACATCTTTTGATCCAAGTATGTTGAAATGCTATACATCTTCAATGTTAGAAAGCAACGGAATTGGAAACATTGCATACAAATAAATGTTTCTTCATTAGTCTGTCTTTTAAAAAAACTTCTCCACCAAAATTGATTTCTATAGAAAGGGGATTCTGAAATTAGTCATGTGACAAGTGTGAAAGCTTTCTTTAGTAGGCTGTATTGTAGGGCTTGGGTTGGTAGTTTTTGCTGAAGCAGTACTCCATCAATGTAGACCAAAATTTTAGTTTTTCTTTATGTAATTCTTCTTTACATTCATAAAGATGTTTTGAAAGGCAACATTAAAGTCTAGTTAGGCTTGCTTGTTTTTCTTCAATGGGGACGAACAGCTCTTTGCATATTTTTTTTGTGAGTCGTGTTCATTTTTTCACTGTATATATAGTGTGCATTTTCAAAGATTGTGTTTTTTCAATGATATGTTCAATATGTTTTTACTTTTTCAGTTTTTATTTTTCACAATAAAGATATTTTGAATACAAATTAATTAGATCAGATGACTTTATTCATTTTTTTAAAAAAGCAACTTAAAACTAATCTATTCAGGGTGGCCTTTAACTTATCCTGAACATTTTGATCCTCTCTTTCAGTTTACCCCCTCTCTGTGTAGGCACTCAGGATTATTTGCATTTATATCACAAATTATATTATTTGTTTGGAGTTTTCCTGTAGTATTTGTATGTTGTTGTTTATTGTCTATTATTCTAATGCAAAGCTTTGTATTTCCTGTCTTCATCTTTATGTTGATATTATTTTGCATATACAATATTGTGTACTATAGTTTTTTTTTTCTGCTTTTCAATGTTGTTTATTCTGAAGTTCTGTGAAGCGCTTTGAGCATGAGAAAGACAATCTTATAAACGTCTACGTGTGTGTGTGTGTGTCTGTCTGGCCCGGAAGTGAGAGGTAGAGTTGGGGTAAGGGCTCCGCCTTCGAGGAAACTGAAAACTTGCTTAGCCGCTAATAACACAAGCGGGGTCAGCACGTCAGTAACACGAAACCTCAGAAGAAAGACAAAGTCGCTTAGCCGCTAACATCGACAAAGCAAGCGATGTGAGCATGCCTGCAAAACGAATCCTCCTAGGAGAGAGATGCCCAGTTTTTTTCAATGACCTGACATCTCTATATTTCAATTTTTTTTCCTGACGATTTCAATAGTTTCTAGAACCGCGGGCTTTTTACAGCATGGGCTTACAGAGCTAGTATATAAATAAAGCATAAATTGGGTCAACAGAAGCACTTAAACTGGATTCAGTCTGAATAGTACAGATACATCTCTATAAATTCGAATATCTTTGAAAACTTTATTCAATTCAAAAAGTGAAACTCATATCATATAGATTCGTTACACACAGAGTGCTATATTGCAATTTTTTTCATTTTGCTGATTGTGGCTTATAGCTAATGAAAACCAAAAATTCAGTAGCTCAGAAAATTAGAATATTGTGGAAAAGTTCAATATTGTAGACTCATGGTGTCACACTCCACTCAGGTAATTAACCCAAAACACCTTCAAAGGTGTCCTGAGCCTTAAATGGTCTCTCAATCTGGTTCAGTAGGCCACACAATCATGGGGAAGACTATTGACTTGACTTTTGTCCAGAAGACAGTCATTGACTCCCTCCACAAGAAGGGTAAGCCACAAAATGTCATTGCTAAAGAAGCAGGCTGTTCACAGAGTGCCACATCCAATCATATCATTGGAGAGTTGAGTGGAAGGAAAAATGTGTCAGAAAAAGGTGCACAAGCAACAGGGATAACCGCAGCCTTGAGGGGATTGTGACGCACAGCCCATTCAAGAATTTGGGGCAGATTCACAAGGTGTGGACTGCGGCTGGAGTTAGTGCTTCAAGAACCACCACACACAGACATATCTGGGACATGGGCTATGACTGTCGCATTCCTTGTGTCAAGCCACTCCTGAACCAGATACAACGTCAGAAGAGCCTTACGTGGGATAAGGAGAAAACAGACTGGACCGTTGCTCAGTGGCCCAAAGTCCTTTTTTCAAATGAAAGTAAATTTTGCATTTCATTTGGAAATCAATGTCCCAGAGGCTGGAGGATGAGTGGAAAGGCACAGAATCCAAGTTGGTTGAGGTCCAGTGTGAACTTTCCACAGTCAGTGATGATTTGGGGAGCCATGTCATTTGCTGGTGTTGGTTCACTGTGTTTTATCAAGTCCAAAGTCAGTGCAGCAGTCTACCAGGAAATTTTAGAGCACTTCATGCTTCCTTCTGCTGACAAGCTTTATGGAAATACTGATTTCACTTCCCAGCAGGACTTGGCACCTGCCCACACTGCGAAAAGTATCAATACCTGGTTTAATGACCATGGTATCACTGTGCTTGATTGGCCAGCAAAAAGGAAGATGAGAGACACCAGACCCAACAATGCAGACGAGCTGAAGGCCGCTATCAAAGCATTCTGGGCAGGCTTCTATAACACCTCAGCAGTGCCACAGGCTGACTGTCTCCATGCCAAGCCGCATTGATGTAGTAATTCATGCAAAAGCATCCCTGACCAAGTATTGAGTGGATACATGGACATACTTTCAGTAAGCCAACACTTCTTTATTAAAATTTTTTTTTTATTGGTCTTATGTAATATTCTAATTTTCTGAAATACTGAATTTTGAGTTTTCATTACCTGTAGGCCATAATCAGCAAAATGAAAAGAAACGCTTGAAATATATCACTTTGTGTGTAATGAATCTACATACTATATGAGTTTCACTTTTTGAATTGAATTACTGAAATACATTAACTTTTCGATGATATTCTAATTTATTGAGATGCACCTGTATATGTACATAGGTAGTACTGTGATATATACCATAATCATGATCATTTAAAATTATGTCATGATGAAATTTTTTGGCCATACCACCCACCCCCACCTATTTATTCATTAATTTATCACATATGCTTAATCCAGTGTAAAGGTCATGGGGAGGTACAGACTATACAGAGCATCAAAAGCAAAACAGAAACCAACCCTGAATGGGAAGGCAAATTAATTCCTGGGCCAACTCATGCATACGCCCATATCCACACCAGATGATGCATCTGTGGAGCCCTATGTGCACAAAACATTTTCTAACTACATGATGCAGCGGATATGTATCCGAAATTGTGAACTTCAAGATGAGGCTGGTTATGTGGGTGCCAGAATAATGAATGAAAGACTTAATATGATGTAACAGGCCTTCAAAATGCAAAGAAGACAAGCAAAAACTTTTGAAATCCACCTGCTCATTATATAGGCCTACCACACTTAAGAAAATTACACTTACACTTCCTTCACCACTTTTGGTCAATAGATCTAACACACCACCTTTTCTTCCTCTTTAAGTCACTAACAGTAGGCACAACTCTTCTTCAATCAGCAGAGTCTCACATCCTCTGCTACGATATTATCAGCTATGCAACACTGACATTCACAGAGTAAGAAAAAAATCAGTGCACTGATCAAACAGGTAGCAACAAGTATAAATGTGTTTTGGTCACTCACTGTGATGCAGCTTCACGCATGCGTGTTTTTGGGATGTGGAGGGAAAACTACAGCATGTGGGGAAAAATCACACACAGACATAGGTGGAATATGCAAACTCCTGTCTGGAACCTGGATAAATTTTTTAGAGCTGCAAGTCAGACCTACCAAACACTATGTCATCATGCCATACACAATCGACTCAAATTATTTTCATTTAGAGTACTTCTTCTATCAAGATCATAATTGCATATCTACTGAAATATACTGTTAAATTATTAAACAAAATAATGATAAAGACAGTTAACACCATTAAATATGGACACTGGAATACAAAACAAACACCTACATATACATGACTTTTCAATGGATTACAAACCCACAATGTACATAATACCACAGGAATTAGTGCTGCTCTCTCACTGTACTACAGTTGTGGATATTTACAGCAAATCTTATTTGGAACTTGTTTGTAAAGATTCAGGGTTACAGCGTACCAGAGTATATCCCAATAGCATAAGGTGCATGGCTGAACCAAACCCAAATGGGAAGCCAGTTTAACAAATCATAAACCTCTGCACAGACACACACAGGCTATTGTCAGACACACAAAAAAAAATAGTTGCCAAAAAAAAACAGATGCCGTAGAAAACACCACACAGCTACGATACCAAAAAAAAAAAAAAAAATCTTCATAGTTTGAGTACAAACCCGGGATTCTAGGGTTCTGAGGCAACAGCACCATCATGTTAACATGGCCTGGAAATGTTCATCAAATTCCTAGATGTTAAAGGAGTTGAGTAAATAAAGACAAACTACTGAATTAGAATGTTTAACTAACAGTTATATTTCTACTATAAACATAAAGCAAACATAGCCCCTCCATTATTCACTGTGTACAGACATCAGTGTCTTTATGTCTCTTTAACTCAGTACAAGTCCAAAAAACACAAGGTTTCATGAAAGAAGAATATAAAGTATTCTAGGCTATGTTCAATATGCCAGAGTTTACAAAATATTATTAGAGAACAATGTGTGGGGGCTTAAAAAAAACGTAAAATGTAATTATTCCGCATAGCATGAAATTGGGACTTTTGGTATCTCCAACCCAACCTTAAGGTCTACCAGTACATGAGGCTTAACTTATAAAATCTATGCAATAAAACTTCAATTGCATAGAGCTGCTTAATGACAAAGGCAGTGGCATATGATATGTCAAATTTTGGAAAGCAATGGCTTTTAAAACAAATATAAATTTGTCACCTGCATATCCAGATGAAGTTTAGAGCTTTATGATTTTGCAACAATCACTTACCATTCCAAAGTGAAATGTAAAACTGTCAGAAATGAACAAATAATCACTGTAATTTGAAGTGTCTTTGACAGTGCTGTGCCACACTGAATTAGTTTTTAAACTTTAAAAAGAGCATGCATGTATGAAATGTTCTTATTAATCTGATTTTCATAATTAGTCTATACAGTTCAGTTCAATATTACTATTGGTGAGGTGGTCTTGGAAGAGGTTTTAAGAGCTGCTCCCTGTTTGGACTGGTGCAGAAGGGAAACAATTTTACAAAAGTTTGAGCAGTTTTACAGTAGCAAGCCAGAACACAAAACCAAGAGGGGGCTGACCCATGTTACGGTTTTCTGAACAAGAGAAAGCCTGTAGACCTGAGGGAGTGTTAAGGCACAAGCGATAAGAGATATGGTAAACTGATTTCAGCATGTGGAGCAAAATGTGGAAGATGAATGGGTGAAGATGGGGGGGGGCTCGCATGAGGTCTAGGGACAGTCTAAAAACTATTTCACTGTAAATCACAGGACAAAATTTGGCGAATGGATCATTGTCACAGGATGTTTCACTATGCTGAATGAGAAAAGATTAATTTGCATGTTACAAAACAAGTTACAAAAACTGTTGTTTATTTTAGACGTCCAAAATATATTATTAAAACCTATCTTGGTTCAAATATTTTATCATCTTTCATTGACATGTTATACAGTATAATGGTAACATGGGTAGATTGGTTAAATTTTGGTTTTAATCTTATATTTGACCAAGAAGCATGCAGTTTATAAAAATGACGGTTCTGTCCATGCAGTAATTGGCACACGAATGAAAACTGTAAATAAAAGGAAAGTGAGGCGCTAGTCTTCTTTCATAGGAGGATAACGGGCTAGGGTTTCCCTATCGCACAGTTAGAGCGATAAAATGATACACTGTCGCATGAAAATGAATGTGTGTGTATAACACAAGAAAAACAATAACTTTGTTTGGTTTCAATTGGAACTAATCCATGCTTCCATAATGTTCAGTATGCTCTATGTATCCAAGGTTTTAACTGCCATGTCCCCGAAACTGAAACAAATTAAAAAATGTCTCGATTTAGCTTAACATTTTGTTTTTGCCTTGTTTTATCGGCTGTAACTCCACCTGTTGAATTTTGAATCCCATGTTTTTATGTAAAGCATTGATGAAAGCTGCGCCAGGAAGCAAGTGGCTTAGAGATGACGTCAAAAGCGCCTGCGCACACTGGCACTCTAGAAAGTTTGCTGCGAGCTTGGCTATATGCGCTGAGACAACCTTTTCATAAGAGGTGGCGCTTCGTGTATGTACACAAAACGTGTCTAGGTGTAGACGCATTCTTGTCGTTTAGGAACTAATTTAGTGGAAAAGGCCGCCTGTTTAACGCTTATATACCATTCATTACTCTACTTCATGGAGAGCACGCTACAGCCATGGAACACCTACCTTTAAAATTTTTAATGACTAGTTTCTTCGATCCGCTGCGTTTTGCAGCTAGCGAAGAGGATTTAGTTAGACCGTTTGTGTGTTCTGCTAAAGCCGAAAAACTGGCTTTCTTGTTGTTTTGCTGAGTCTCGTCTGCCATTCCTGTGCTTCCTGAAACTGGAAACTTCACAAATTACAGGTGACTGCCGTCGCCCCCTCCTCTTCCTCGATCCTCTCGGCAAACGACGCTGTGGAACACAACAAGCTAATCAGATAAGTTTAGCCACACACTACCGTGATAAAATCCGGGCTTCTGGTTATTCCAAATGCAAATTCGATGAACCGCCAATCAAATTGATCACAAACAGTCTTGTCCCTCCTCCGTCAAAGCGCTTCACTGTTACCCTGATTTCGGAGAGAATCTTGTTGTCCTGAGCACCTCCCTGATGATCAAAGAGTTAGTTGTAACTCCCTTGAGTTAAGAAGTGCTATTGGCAATTCAGTGCTAGAAAACTCTCCACACTACTTGGCCGCAGTATCTGTGGAGCTGACATGTTTGTTATTTTGATTTTTGTCCAGTACATATATCAGTCACGGACGCCACAACTCGATGTGTACATCTGACACGCTTTTGTTAACGGTGATGTAATCAAACGCAGAAAGACAAATAAACACCCTGCACCGGGTCAAGGAAAGAAAAGCCGAACAAGATGGCCTCTTTCTCCACCTCCAAGCCGATGCATCTTGGGAGAGGTGTGTGTGTGTGTGTTTTTCCGAAGATTACTGTTACAGTTTTCAATTAGCAGGTGTTACGTAAAGGCGAAACTAAAGGGTCATTTTTTTTTTTTTTTTTTTGTTTTTGCATGCCGTTGGAGCATATAGTATGCACTTTCAAAGAAATCAATGCTCTATTAACCGAATAGCGTTACCACTAATTAGCATAACAGGTAGTGGGAGGTGTTAGGATTTAAACGCAAAAAAGCAGTACTTTAAAATAAAAATTGCATTTATTGTACAAAGAAAATGCTTTGCGTGTTACAGTGTGTGTATTTAAGTGCACACACAGATCAAAGCTTCCCCCAGACCTGTGTGCATCTGAAATCAAAGACCCTATAGGCATTGTTCTTGGGATGTTCCTTGGGCACCAACCTGCGTAACACTTGAGCACATTGGCTGGAAGCATGCAGCCAGCCAATCAGAATAAGATATGTTCTACTTCTTGTTATCCCTTTGATGAAATATTGCAACAGCGATCGAATGTTATTTTAGCAGCACGACCATAAACATAAGCGTTGAATTAGGGACTGTGTTAAGAAGAAAAATCAGCTTTGTTACGGTGCGGCTATAGAAGAGATGTTTATAAAAAAATAGCTAAGCGACATTTGTGTACTACTACTACTTCCGGCTCAATAGCTACTTCCAGGTCATATGCTTGTTCAGGTAAGAATGTGAGAAAAAGTACTCTTGCAAAATTTCTTTCTTTGTGTTACCTGGCCGAATATTTAAGCTGTCACGGGCGGTACTGTCATGTCTTTGCTGTTATCAGTTTTTAAATGCAAACTGAGAATGTTTGTAGTTCTATTAAACAATATTTCAATTTATGGCGTGTTAGTAATGATGGGATAATATATCTCCGTGAACGTGCATCTTGCGGGATATTTTGTTTTCTTCATTTTCTCTTCACTGCCAAGTGTTTAGCTGTACTTTACTCTTCCCATTTCATTTAACTGTGGTTCGACACCAAGACCCAATACTAGGACGACCAGTCTCAATTTCAGGCAATGCGTCCCGGTTTTATGCATCACATCCCGGAATGAAATATCCAGTTTGTCTCGTTTTTAGGCGGCCGAAATGCGAAGGGGGCCTCCCATCCCACTCGATTTCATGTGCAACTTTACAAGTCTTCAATTTTTTTGCGTCTAGCACATCAGTGATGGGTATTTCGATTCCCTTTACTGATTCAGTTCTTTCGAACTAACCATTTAGGTGAAGCGATTCTTCTGATTAATTTAGAGTCTGGCTTATATGGAACGTCCAGGAGGGTGGGAGTCCCTGTGAAAAATGTAAATATGTAAATTGATACAAATATATTTTAATACTATACATTTCAAAATATACTATTAATTTACATATAATTAATAATAACATAATTCCTAGGTCACTGTCCTGTTTCCGTGCACAATGCATGATAAGACATTTAGGACGCATAATTTAAATAAGACGTTTCGTTATAGTTACAGGTGAATACGAATTGTGCAACTCCTAATGACTCGTTCGCGAATCATATAAACGGGAAAATAGTGACTTTAACGAATCAAATGAGTCGGGCGATTCATGCTCATCTCCTTCACTCACCTACCAGCGAAACGAAAGACGCAGACGACATCAGCATAAGTCGTGCGGTTTAGTACTTCTGTCG
This sequence comes from Erpetoichthys calabaricus, assembly GCF_900747795.2. NCBI lineage: Eukaryota > Metazoa > Chordata > Cladistia > Polypteriformes > Polypteridae > Erpetoichthys > Erpetoichthys calabaricus. The sequence goes on from NC_041397.2 coordinate 190,107,092, forward strand.
AACTCCACTGAATCGATTTGTTCGTGCTCACGAATCAGATCATATGATTCAATGAAAAGAGCTGGTCATAACAACGAATCGTTCTCGAATCATGATCACAACGTTAGCTGTGTTCTAAGTTCTGTACCGTTTTGGAACCATGGCAATCTAGAAAACCCAAGACTTAAGCAATGTCAAAAATGTTTTATACAAACTATAGCAGTGTAAGTACTCACCTTTGTACACTTAAAAGAAAAACGAATAAATAATCGCGTACTCAAATTTTGTGCGTAACTACTTTCTCTTTTTGTAAAGGCAGTGTGTGATGTGAAGAGAAGCTCCGTCTCACATTTTTGAGAGGTGTTTGTTTACCATTTTAATGGCTTACATAACAATTAACCAGTATCTTCAAGTAAATAATCGTGTACTCAAATTTTGTGCGTAACTACTTTCTCTTTTTGTAAAGGCAGTGTGTGATGTGAAGAGAAGCTCCGTCTCACATTTTTGAGAGGTGTTTGTTTACCATTTTAATGGCTCACATAACAATTAACCAGTATCTTCAACAGGTCAGTGACCTCACTCTGATGTTTTTGAAGTCAAATTATGATTATTATTTTCTTTTAATTAAAACTTATTGTATTCCCTTGTTTGATTTTTATACTGTATTTGTTCCACATCAGTGTTTAACTGTAATTAAAATTGTGTTAAATTTGTGTATATTGTAAATAATGTCTTAAAAAAGTATAGTTTTGTTTATAAATATTACTGTTTTTAAAAATGACTATTACTTTGCCTAGCAAATGTATTAGTATTTACTAATATATGAAACATTATTTGCGTTTTTCAACAGTTTCCAAAGAGTGATATGTGAACTACACATCAATTTATATAAAGGAAAAAATCCAGAAAATAGGGTCAATGAAATACATTATTATTGGTACTCATGTGTTATAATCTCAGCACAGGCAAGAGCAAAACTTCATTGTTTTTTTACATTTGTGTTAACTCTGCCACAGGCAAGAGAAAAACTTCATCATTTTTACATTTGTTTATTTACAAAACAAAAACAAGAATACATGAAATTTGATTTTTAATTACTTTTGAAATGTGTGTCCTGCGGTGGGTTGGCGCCCTGCCCGGGATTGGTTCCCTGCCTTGCGCCCTGTGTTGGCTGGGATTGGCTCTGGCAGACCCCCATGACCCTGTGTTCGGATTCAGAGGGTTGTAAAATGGATGGATGAAACAGAAGCGCTATCTGGGTTGAGTGGTGTGGTTATAACACGAGTATGAGAAGCACTGTCTTGGTTGAGTGGTGGGGTTATAATACACGAGTATCTTATTGTATAAATTGTGAAGACCCACATTTCACTTTTCAGGAAGTCAGAGCATGTACAAAATACATACAGTGGGTACGGAAAGTACTCAGACCCCCTTCAATTTTTCACTCTTTGTCATATTGCAGCCATTTGCTAAAATCATTTAAATTAATTTTTTCCCTCATTAATGTACACACAGCACCCCATATTGACAGACAAAAAAAGAATTTTTGAAATTGTTGCAGATTTATTAAAAAAGAAAAACTGAAATATCACATGGTCCTAAGTATTCAGACCCTTTTTTAGTAGAAGCACCCTTTTGAGCTAATACAGCCATGAGTTTTCTTGGGAAAGATGCAACAAGTTTTTCACACCTGGATTTGGGGATCCTCTGCCATTCCTCCTTGCAGATCCTCTCCAGTTCTGTCAGGTTGGATGGTAAATGTTGGTGGACAGCCATTTGTAGGTCTCTCCAGAGATGCTCAATTGGGTTTAAGTCATGGCTCTGGCTGGCCATTCAAGAACAGTCACAGAGTTGTTGTGAAGCCACTCCTTCTTTATTTTAGCTGTGTGCTTAGGGTCATTGTCTTGTTGGAAGGTAAACCTTCAGCCCAGTCTGAGGTCCTTAGCACTCTGGAAAAGGTTTTTGTCCAGGATATCCCTGTACTTGGCCGCATTCATCTTTCCCTCGATTGCAACCAGTTTTCCTGTCCCTGCAGCTGAAAAACAACCCCACAGCATGATGCTGCCACCACCATGCTTCACTGTGGGGACTGTATTGGACAAGTGATGAGCAGTGCCTGGTTGTCTCCACACATACCGCTTAGAATTAAGGCCAAAAAGTTCTATCTTGGTCTCATCAGACCAGAGAATCTTATTTCTCACCATCTCAGAGTCCTTCAGGTGTCTTTTAGCAAACTCCATGCGGGAGTTGGCCTTAATTCTAAGCGGTATGTGTGTAGACAACCAGGCACTGCTCATCAGTGAATGATGGTCTGAATACTTTCCGTACCCACTGTAATCTAATTTATTTCAATCTTTTGTTTAATTTTCTGAGATTAGTTTTGCTATACAGTAATCCCCCCTCCATCGCGGGGGTTGCGTTCCAGAGCCACCCGCGAAATAAGAAAATCCGCGAAGTAGAAACCATATGTTTATATGGTTATTTTTAGATTGTCATGCTTGGGTCACAGATTTGCGCAGAAACACAGGAGGTTGTAGAGAGACAGGAACGTTATTCAAACACTGCAAACAAACATTTGTCTCTTTTTCAAAAGTTTAAACTGTGCTCCATGACAAGACAGAGATGACAGTTCTGTCTCACAATTAAAAGAATGCAAACATATCTTCCTCTTCAAAGGAGTGCGTGTCAGGAGCACAGAATGTCACATAGATAGAGAAAACAATCTCTAGCAAACAAATCAATAGGGCTGTTTGCTTTTAAGTATGCGAAGCACCGCGGCACAAAGCTGTTGAAGGCGGCAGCTCACACCCCCTCCGTCAGGAGCAGGGAGAGAGAGAGAGAGAGAGATAGAGAGAGACAGAGTTTGTTTTTAAGTCAAAAATCAATACGTGCCCTTCGAGCTTTTAAGTATGCGAAGCACTGTGCAGCATGTCATTTCAGGAAGCAGCTGCACAAAAGATACCAACGTGAAGATAATCTTTCAGCATTTTTAGACGAGCGTCGGTATCATCTAGGTGTGCGAACAGCCACCCTGCTCAATCCCCATACGTCAGGATCAGAGAAAGTCTGCGCAAGAGAGAGATAGAGAAAAGTAAGCAATCTAGCTTCTCAGCCATCTGCCAATAGCGTCCCTTGTATGAAATCAACTGGGCAAACCAACTGAGGAAGCATGTACCAGAAATTAAAAGACCCCTTGTCTTCAGAAATCCGCGAACCAGCAAAAAATCCGCGATATATATTTAAATATGCTTACATATAAAATCCGCGATGGAGTGAAGCCGCGAAAGGCGAAGCGCGATATAGCGAGGGATCACTGTACTAGTCAGGAATTGCCTCTTTTGAACAATGCACTCTGAATTAATGTGAGATAAATGAAGTGTTTTATAATTTGGTGTTTTAATATATCAGAAAATCTCGAGCCTGGTCCTGTAGTGACTTCTTTTGGTATAGACATTTTGTTAAAGATAACAAGTATACTGCTCAAACAATTCAAGGAACACTTAATCATCATAGTCTAACACCAAGTCAGTTAAGCTTCAGGGATATCCGTCGGTCCAGTTAGGAAGGATAAGAGATCTTGAAACACCTTCACCTGCTTAGGTGCAAATGAAAGTGACAACGGGTGCACTGGGGAGGCAGGAGCAAGATATCCCCCAAAAAGGGAATGGTTTTGCAGGTGGTGGCCACAGACAATTGCTCTCTCCTTATCCTTTCTAATTGATTCTTCTCCAGTTTTGCATTTTACTAGTGTCCTTGTCTGCTGGTAGCATGAGGCAGTACTTATATCCGATTCAGGTTGCACAATTAGTCCTGCTCCTCCATCGCATGAAAATCTCAAGAGAGTGGAGGAGATACCAGGAGACAGGCCATGCCATTACATGAGGAGAGCTGGCGGACTTGCAGGCCAGACAGTGGCATCAATGCCTTTGTCATCCAGGAACTGCCTGCATACTCTGGTCTTAGGATGCTAGGCATTGTTCTGCACCAGGAGAAACCCAGGGCCCACTGCACCAGTGTAAGGTGAAGTTGATTCACAATCACTTATGCTTCCTAACTGGACTGATTGATATCCCTGAAGCTTAATTGATGTGGTGTTAAAAGTAGGAGACATACTCAAACTTCCAAACTGAAGCACTGCTTTCCCCTTCATCATCAATTTTTATTGTATTTTTCACTATTTAAAAACGTTTATTAGAAAGATCAATCATCAAAACATCTCTTCTATTTCTTCTAGTTAACAAATTAAAAAAAGTAAGAACAATAGAACTACCCCAAAATGCAGCATAGTATGTGGAGAATGAATGTTATTTATGGTAAAAATGTGTGAAATCAATAAGCATCTTTTTGAATTTTCACAGAGAAAAAGAGTTTTTGAGATAATTCTAATTAAAGGTAAAATTCATTTAGTAGCAAAGATTAAGTTGGGAGCATGCTGTGATAGTGCGTTGCTGCACCCACCACATGGCGAAGCACTGGGACCCAAGTTCAGCGGGTGACACCTCAGCAACCACACTAGAACAAAGATTAATGTCAAATATGATTTGGTTGGTAAGGAAACCTAAGGTCATTGTGGCACTTAAGGACCAAAGCTGCCTGCCCTTACTCTATATTAATAATAGAAGAAAATGTTATGAACTGATCATGTACACTACCGATCAAAAGTTTTAGAACACCTTAGTTTTTCCAGTTGTTCTTCATATTTAATCAGATGAAATTCAATGAATGACCTAAAATGGGGAATAGGTACACAGCAAACTCCAGAGGTTTAAATTTAAAGTTTAGGTTAGCAAAAACTGAAGAAAAGGAAATTTCAGAATATTACAAATGGGCCTTCTTCAGGGAACAACTAATAGGTTACATACTGTATACCCTGCTGTTCTAACTTAAACTCTGTGAAGTGCCTTGAGTGTGGGAAAGGCGCTATATAAATAAAATTTATTATTATTATTAAAACCTTCTTATCTTAAAGCAGAATTGGAACAGATTGTGTTGCTTCAGCCTCTATACCCAAGAAAGTTGTTCCCTAAAGAAGGCCCATTTTTAATATTCTGAAATTTGGTGTGTGTCTTTTTTCAGTTTTTCTAACCTAAACTTTTAATTTAAACCTCTGGCAGTTTACATCTTATCTTTTCAACATTTTAGGTCATTCATTGTATTTCAGCTGATTAAATTTGAAGAAAAACTGGAAAAAATGTGGTTTTGTAACTGTTTTGACCAGTAGTTTATTATCTAAAATTCTGGATAGTAAATTAACAAAAATGTTTAAACTAAAATTATGCTTAAACTATTTTAGGTGGTTGAGGCTATTGATACAAGAGATGGTGCATTCTGCGCTGAGTTGTTATCATTCAAACATCCTCACGTGGCAAATCCCAGGCTACAGGTATGATGGTTTACTTTTGTCTACCATACACATTTACCAAGACCACAGTTTTCTGATATAAACGTAACATTAACCACAATTATTGCACAAAACTGCAATATACAATGTCATTTTGGATATTTCTTGAAAATATTTGTCAAATGTTTGTAGGCAACATTTAGTGTACCTGCTGTATAATCAGAAATTGAATTTTCTTGTTCAAGTTAATACTTAAATTTAATGATGTCTTAGTTTAACTTTTTGTGTAAGTGATGGTGTTTGTTTTGATTTGGAAACTTGATTCATGACTGTAGTTAGATGTTTGAGCTAGCCTATTGTAAAGCAATAATAAATGCTGTTCATCAATTAAATTGATATCTTTAGAAAGAAACAATGTTCGGACAGGGAAACAAAGTGTCTTGATTCTGATCCTTAGAAACCTATATGCAGAAAAAGGGTTACGTTGAAAGATAACCTCCAATATGTATTTTTAAATGCTATATTGTAAGGATGTAGCCCTTGTTATTTCAAGTTCTTAGAATTGTTTGATATGTACACATTTTGTGTACGCTTTTTAGAAACTGATGGATACATCAGGAAAAGAAATAGATGACTAACAATCAGCCAATTTACCAAAGTGAACCACACAATTAATTAGTTGACTGAGTAAGCCGCACATAATAAAAAATGGCAAAATAATTTGGTGCCAAGTTAACCAGTTGAAGAGATGATCATTATGACAAAGCTTGAGAGGCATTACAATATAATACAGTAATCCCTCCTCCATCGCGGGGGTTGCGTTCCAGAGCCACCCGCGAAATAAGAAAATCCGCGAAGTAGAAACCATATGTTTATATGGTTATTTTTACATTGTCATGCTTGGGTCACAGATTTGCGCAGAAACACAGGAGGTTGTAGAGAGACAGGAATGTTATTCAAACACTGCAAACAAACATTTGTCTCTTTTTCAAAAGTTTAAACTGTGCTCCATGACAAGACAGAGATGACAGTTCCATCTCACAATTAAAAGAATGCAAACATATCTTCCTCTTCAAAGGAGTGCGTGTCAGGAGCACAGAATGTCACATAGATAGAGAAAACAATCTCTAGCAAACAAATCAATAGGGCTGTTTGGCTTTTAAGTATGCGAAGCACCGTGGCACAAAGCTGTTGAAGGCGGCAGCTCACACCCCCTCCGTCAGGAGCAGGGAGAGAGATAGAGAGAGACAGAGACAGAGTTTGTTTTTCAGTCAAAAATCAATACGTGCCCTTCGAGCTTTTAAGTATGCGAAGCACCGTGCAGCATGTCGTTTCAGGAAGCAGCTGCACAAAAGATAGCAACGTGAAGATAATCTTTCAGCATTTTTAGACAAGCGTCCGTATCGTCTAGGTGTGCGAACAGCCCCCCTGCTCAATCCCCCTACGTCAGGATCAGAGAAAGTCAGCGCAAGAGAGACAGAGAAAAGTAAGTTGGGTAGCTTCTCAGCCATCTGCCAATAGCGTCCCTTGTATGAAATCAACTGGGCAAACCAACTGAGGAAGCATGTACCAGAAATTAAAAGACCCATTGTCCGCAGAAATCCGCGAACCAGCAAAAAATCCGCGATATATATTTAAATATGCTTACATATAAAATCCGCGATGGAGTGAAGCCGCGAAGCGCGATATAGCGAAGGATCACTGTAATAGTATTTGTTGTTAGTTACACTGGTGCAGATAAATCAGAAATGCTTCAGTAATACTGCAAATAGTATAATAACACTGTGCAGCAAGTTACTAAACAAAATCATGATAGTAAACAATTTATAAAGAAATAATGCAGCAGTATACAAACCATTGATATCACATGTAAAGATAAAATATGTGCTAGACAGCACATGCAAAAAGCTGCCAGTACCAGTAGCTGAGCTGCAGAATGGTCTTGAAGAGTACATCATTGGTGCAGACAAATTGGTGGTACAAGTGCTTTCAAACTGGAGTTTTGGTAAGAGATCAGGCATAAGTTAACAGTTTAAAAACTGTTTGATATTACTTATAAGGTATCAAATATTCCTTGTTGGATGCTAGCAGGCCAGCAGTTTGTTGGTAAGTTTTATGGGATTGGAGATGATTGAAATCAGTTTTCAGGAATCTCTTATTATAAAAAGCCTATACTGATGGCCTAGTGAACTGGCAGTGCTTTCCTTACCTCTGAAATTAGTCAGTAGGCTGTCTAGTAATCTTAATCACCTGCTCAGTAATCTTTAAATGGGATGGGGGTATTTGGTGTTGGGATACATTATTAGGTCATTCAGTCTTGTGGCATGTTAAATTGATGTATTAAATCACTGTGAATTTTCAAAGGGAGCCCACTGCAATTAAGTTATCAACTCGCCAACCCGTGGCGTAGCATATGCCGCATAATCACGCCGCTTTTTTTAATGATTTTTAAGCACAGGGAAAAAAATTAACATTTGAAAAATCCGTAATTTAATAAACCACCAAGAAAAGTAACATTGCAACAATGCACGCTACGAACCAACATACAATCATCGTTCAGTACGCACCGCCTGCTCATGTGCCCGCCCCCAACTCCTCACCTGAGTTGCTTTCGCCTGTGTGCAGTCCACATGCACCTGTGAGTCACGTTGACTGTTCATTTTCCAAACACCGCCTCAGTCACTTTTGTGTCTGCTACAGTCCACATGCACCTCTGAGCCACATTGTCTTTTCATTTGTCTTTGCAGTTCCGGCTGCTTTTCTATATATAATCCACCAAGTCACCCGACCATGGTAGTAGCGAGGGGGTGGGTGTGTACAAAGGGCAGGGGCGTAATCAGTGCAAGCGTATGATCCGCACTTACTGGGAATTCCTCGTTCGTGGGGAACAATTGCAAGCCCCGGTCTCCAGCACAAATAGGGTTCAATGGCTTACCCACGTCTCTCGGCGCCGGGTAGACACACGTTGATCCATTCAGTGTAGTGTGCGTGCAGTACTGGACATCCAAGGGCATCACAGACCTGTTAATGCTCAATTTCACGTGGCTGAAAGCCACTTGTCCCTCTAAGAAGTTGGACGCTGACCGCTCTTGGGTCATGTAGCTATTTAGCTGATGGGAGTCTCGTTCGTTTTCTGAATTAACCAGACAAATCGCCCCACCAGCTAAGAACGGCCATGCACCACCACCCACAGAATCGAGAAACAGCTATCAATCTGTCAATCCTCTCTGTGTCCGGCACGGGTGAGGTTTCCCGTGTTGAGTCAAATTAAGCGAAAGGCTCCACACCTGGTGGTGCCCTTCCGTCAATTCCTTTAAGTTTCAGCTTTGCAACCATACTCCCCCACCCAACACCCCCCCCCCCAATAACCCAAAGTCATGGGAATGACGCAGCCGGATCGCCTGTTGGCATCGTTTATGGTCGGAACTACGACAGTATGTGACCGTCTTTGAACCTCCGACTTTCGTTCTTGATTCATGAAAACATTCTTGGCAAATGCTTTCGCTCTCGCTCGAATTGTTGTCAGGCGTGTGCCATGGTCGGCTGCTTAGTGAGTTGTTGGTGGGCAGGGCTTTTTGAGTTGTCATCGTATCCCATGGTCTTAGTGTTGGTGGGTGGGTCTTTGTGAGTTGGCGGGCGTGGCTATGCGTGCGTATCCCATGGTTGTCTTGCTTCTTCTGTATGGCTATGCCGTGCATATCCCATGGTTGTCTTGCTTGTTCTGTCGGCTTAGTAAATTATATATATAGATGGTGTACGATACTGTTCTTAAACCAGGGTTCTTTGCATCAACTGGCTGCTAGAATGACTTACTTTGTGCTACTAGCGTGGCACAATATGTAATATGGAATGAATGTGAAAACTCAGAAACAATTTTGCAATTAGTCGCAAATTGTGATTCACTTAAGGGGATAGCTCCAGTGACCATGGAGTGGCCAGATTTGTAGCAGCTGCAGTCCTTAAACGTGACATGCAACAGGTTTTAGCCGGAAGTTGTTTTGACAAATAAATCTGACACTGTATTTAGATATTAATGTGACACCAACCAAACACACATGTCCAAAGTAAATGCATTCCCTCAGATCTCCTCCCTAGCTTGTTTTAGAATATTGTGTAAGTGGTCCCCAAGTTCAGGAATTCCCATACAGTAAGGCAATGGGGATGTTCTTTGCTACACCATGGAAGACAAAATGCTCAGATAAGAAAACGCACAATATGAAAATAGTGACGCTTTCTTTGTACGTTGTAGCACAGGCTTCATTAAATATGATTCAGTTAACTCCATTTTAAAATAATGTGTTTGTATGCCTTTTCTGTGTAGGGGTATACCTTTCTAGAATACTGTTTGGTCAACAGATAGTTTAAATGATGTGGTCTAATGAAATTTGTAAAGACAGAAAATGGCTTTGGGTTGAGCACATAATCCTTGGATGATTTAGTTTCCATAGTGAGTGTGAAAGATATGCATTACCTAAGTCTGGTATCTTGAGTTCTACTTTTTAAAAAGTGGTGGATTTACTTGTATACTGTATACCAGTGTTTAGTCCATAACCCAATATAATGTAAGAAAACTTATTAATCTGACCACCAAAGAGCTTACAGAGAAGCACTAACTTCTGCCAAGAACACCCATTATGGCAGAATAATAGAAAGTGGCCATGATAACCCAAGCGTTTTGTTCTCTGTAGTTAATAAACTACTCGAACCCGCATCTGGTCCAACTACCTCTTCTACTGAAGTCTGTGAGGAATTCCTCCACTTTTTCCGTAACAAAATTAAATATCTAAATAATTCAACTAACATAAATACATCATCTGTTTATATCTCTCCCTGTTTTCCCACTCCATCCAGCTCCTTCTCTAAGTTCTCACCAGTCACTTCTGCGTTTGTTAATAACCTGCTTTGTAAGATGAGGCCAACTACTTGTGTACTGGACCCCATCCCCACCACACTACTTAAATCCTGCCTTCATGCCATAATCCCGACTGTTACAACAATAATAAACTCATCCCTTGACACTGGCTCTGTGCCGCTCACTTTTAAAATTGCTTCTGTAACCCCAATGTTAAAAAAAGTCTGGCCTTGATGCTGACAATCTTAACAATTTCCGGCCTATTTCCCACTTACCTTTCCTGTCAAAAGTTCTTGAGCGTGTTGTAGCTTCCCAACTCACCAATTACCTAACCTCTAATAATTTGATGGAACCCTTTCAGTCTGGTTTCAGGGCGCGGCACAGCTGTGAAACTGCTCAGCTACGAGTAACCAATGATTTGCTTATGGCAGCAGACTCTGGACAAACTAGCATATTAATTCTGTTAGACCTCAGTGCAGCATTTGACACTGTTAGACATGACATCCTACTGTCCAGAATGGAGAACATGCTGGGTATCTCTGGCACTGCCCTCCAGTGGTTCAAGTCCTATCTAACTGATAGGCAAGAGTTTGTTAGTCTTGGCAACAGCAGATCCAACTCAGCGCCAGTCACACAAGGAGTCCCTCAGGGCTCTGTCCTCGGTCCTCTGCTTTTCTGTATTTATATGCTTCCCCTTGGCCATATTATCCGTAGTTATGGATTGGGTTATCATTTTTATGCAGATGATACCCAGCTCTACTTCAATGTTAAAAGCGGAACTTCATCAGAGCTTTCTCAGCTCACAACCTGCCTTAGTGAAATTAAAACCTGGATGGAGCAGAACTCTTTAAAATTAAATTGCAATAAAACTGAACTCCTGCAAATTGGGACTAAAATGCAACTTAAGAAAATGAGCTCCTTCCCAGTCCATCTTGGCAGTGATCTCATCAGACCTGCCTCCACTGTAAAAAATCTTGGTGTCATTTTTGATTCCTCCCTCACTTATTCCACCCACATAAATCACATTAAGAAACTTTCTTACTTTCACCTCCGTAACATATCCCGTGTTCGCTCCTTCTCTAATGCTGAGAAACTTGTCCATGCTTTTATCACATCCCGCATCGATTATTGTAATTCCCTACTGGCAGGTGCCCCTTCTAATCTTATATCACAGCTCCAGCTTATTCAAAACTCAGCTGCAAGAGTCCTTACTCGAACCAGCAGCAGCGAGCACATCACACCCATCCTGCTCCGTCTTCACTGGTTCCCTGTGTCCTACAGAATCGAATATAAAATCCTACTAATAACCTACAAAGCTTTAAATAACCTCGCACCAAACTACATCAGTGACCTTCTCCATCACTATGTGCCTGCCCGCCCACTAAGGTCCTCTGATTCTGGTAATCTTGTTGTGCCCCTCACTAATCTACACTCTATGGGTGACAGGGCCTTCAGCTGTATAGCGCCCAGACTCTGGAATGACCTACCAAAATTAATCGGGTCAGCTGACTCCATGAATTCTTTTAAAAAACAACTCAAAACTCATCTGTTCAGGAAGGCTTTTAGCTCTACTTGACTTTATTACCCTTCTCTCAGTTTACCTCTCTGTCAAGTTGCTAATGTAACCTGTATGTGTGTGCTAGACCATCAATTATGTTGTCTGTTTTTTTCTCAGAATTTACTGTCTTAATCTTCTTTATTTATTTATCTGGTTTGTACAATGCTATATACTGTATATTCTGCCGTTCTTTATTTATTCTGTAAGTGCCTTGAGCATGGGAAAGGCGCTATATAAATAAAATGTATTATTATTATTATTATCTGGTCTTTCAGATTGCTGTAATCCTTCTTGCTATGATATAAAAAATTCAGGTACTTAAGTACTCATTCATGTCAAAACCGAGCTATAACTGGGCATTTGTAAACAAAATGTCTGTTTACTAGTGAAAATATAAACTCTTACTTTGTAACTCTTTCCAGCATCATGCACACCAACAATTCTTGATTGTAGATCTCCTGAGATCTTTTTTTTTTTTTTGTGTGTGTGTGTGTGAGGCATGCTTCACATTAGCAGATACCTGTTGTGAATAGCAAACTCAAATAAACAAATTTAACAGGTCAAAGTATCTCTAAAGCACATCCCCGATCTTGTTTCATTGACTGAACTCCAGGTTTTGCATACTCCTGACTTCAGTTAGGTTTCGTTAAAGTCATTAGCCTAGGGATTCATACTTTTTCCAATCTACACCTGTGAATGTTTGAATGATATATTTAGTACGACTCAGAGAATGATTTTTAAGGTCTACCATTCTGTACAGTTAATTTACATGTTTAAATTGTACAGGTTCAACTATCTTGGCTAAGTTATGTTGTAAATAAAATGGAAGTAAGCTAATATCAATCCTGTTAAGGTTAGAGGAGCTGCACTTTGTGAATTGTACCTTAATCATTCCAGAACATTTTTTTTTTTCAATATTTAATTAATGCGTTTAACTCAGTTCATTAATTTTTTTCAATTCTTACAGCTTGCAAATCCAGAAGAGAAGTGTCAGCAGGTACTGGAACCTCCACATGATGAAATGGTTGCAGCTCATTTAAGGTAAGGGATGACTTATTGAATGAATAGCAATTAGTTACACATTTAAGAAAGATATATAGCTATTGGTATGCTCCAGTGTACTTGAAATTTCTCATTCTGTTCATGCTAATAGATGTAACAAAGTAATTCAAAATGTTCTAATGCATCATAAAGTAATTAAAATGTTCTGATACATCAGTTGCAGCTATTTGCCTAAGTTGTATGTCAGCAGGCATGTATTTGAGACCATTACACCGTCCTTTCTTCATAAAAAATTAATAAGAGTTATACTCCCATCCTAGCTACATCTTTACCATTGTGATGCCTCAAATGGGATATTATACCATTGTGATGCCTCAAATGGGATATTATGACATAGACATTGTGTGTCAGGTTGTTCAGAGAACTCCTTGAGCTAAAATGGTTTTCTGACCATCATGCAATAAGGATTTTTTTTTTTTTGGTGTAAGTGAATCTATGTAAAATCTAATTTTGTATCGGTGACACTAGGTACTGTTCTTTAGGTTTCCCAAGCGACACAGGCGCTCAGGTGTGAATAATGGGATCACCAAGCTCATTAGGGGTTGTCTATGTAACATACAAATCATTCCATAGCATTAGTGCACAGGTAAGTACTTTTAAATGACACTGATGTACCGTATATACTCTTGGATAAGTCGGGACTTATGATTTCTGGTATTTTATAATGTTGGTTGTATAAGTCGAATGCGGAAAACTCACGTTATTAGCCCAAGAGATTATGATATGCTAATGCCCTCCTGAGAGAGTAATCATGGGGCATACTGCCTTTTTTTCTATGTGGGTGCAGCAATGCACTGTATCAGCGCATGCTCCTAACCTCCCTCTCTCTCTCTGTTGTGTCTACGTGACCGCATGGTAATACCCAAACTATTCCGAAGCAATGTTTGCACTGATTTGTGTTTTTTGTATCTCACACCCTCATCATACACCTTTATCGTAAGAGCATCCCTTATCTACGATGGAGTGTTCAATCAGAAGAAAATATGAAGCTGGTTTTAAGTTAAACGTCATTCAAGTAGCGAAAGAAATTGGTAACTGCGCTGCTGCAACAAAATTCGATGCGTCTGAGAAACTGATGTGATGGGAGGCAAGAAAATGTAAAAAAAAAAAAATGTGTCGCATTTTTGAATGGACGTATAAGTCGGGGTCTGATTTTTATGATCGATTCTTTGGGTTTCAAGACCCGACTTATACTTGAGTATATATGGTATATGGCCAATCGTATTGGGCATCAGCCATTCCAATGAAGGCAACATTCAAAGTTGCCAACCCCACCAGTGGAAGAATTTGCAGCTTTCTTTTTTGTTACTAAATGAGCAATATATGTTTACATATAAATATATATTGTAGTAATTCTGAAGAATGCTCTTGTGTATAATTTTCACATGCTGCCAAAATGTTTTACGTTAAATCCCATCAGCTTCACACTTACAGAATAAGTTTGGTATTTTTCAGGTCAAAGTTGTTTCTTCATTATCATTATATATTAAATTGGCCTCATAAAAATTGCATTCTAAACTAAGCCATAATTTATAAATTGGAAAATAAATAAATAACTAGCTCGCTCCTGCATTTTATAATGGAGTATATTGGTACTGGAGTCCCATTGTGAAAGGAGCATGGATTCACCTTGCATAGTCTGCACCAAACGCAGTTATTGACGTAAAATTTTGATGCTCAGATGTGAATTGCTGTCTATTCTGTAGACAACTAGACAAAAAAAAGTCACACTTATGATCACTTATATTCTTTCACTATACTGAAGTTCATTTTGTTATTTCATAAAGATATTGCCTGCTGCTTGTGGCATAGTAGATACGGCTTTGTACTTTAAACCCTGAGGTTGTCAGTTCAAATACCGCCATTGACACTGTGTGACCATGAGCAAGTAACTTCACCTGTCTGTGCTCCAATTGGAAAATCAAAATGAAACATCATCACTTTTATCTCAAATGTCGTAAGTCAACTTGGATAAGGGTGTCATTCAAATAAGTAAATAATAATTATGCATGCGTGTGCTTTAGTGAGAGAGAGTATTGAGTATATAATCAGGTTCACGATCTGAGCATCCACCCATCATCTTAGCTCACTTTTCAATGGCAGGACAAAAACACATACTGTACACATACATTCTAGGCCCAATTTTGCCATCCCAGTTCACCTATTTAATAAGGTTGAAATTTAGTAAAATAAGTACAGATTTTTTATTACTCTTCTCTATTTTTACATTCCTTGTCCATTGTACATCTCCTGTCATCACTGATTATTGTTTGTCTATGTGATGTCAATTTGTACAGATGTTTTCCCTTGTTCTGCATCATTCCCTTATGTAAAATTACCCACCACTTTGTTTTGTTATATTGTCACGTTTATTGTCTGAATATTGCTCTGTGGCCGATGGGAAACAATTTCCTGCCACTGATTAGTGTACCAAAGTATTTGTATAAATTTAATGACAATAAAGCCCACTTGACTTGGTAGCACAGAACTGTCATTCCTGCCTGACAGTGACAGGGTCTTCATGGAGTTTACATGTTCTCCCATTGTATTTATGAATTGATTGGTATTGGTGAGTGCCAGTGAGTTTAATCACTCAAAAGCGTTGTCATCAGTTCTTTTATTACCTTATCCTCAGCAAAAGCAATTTATCATGCATTAAAAATATCATTTGTTTGTGGTGCTTCAACCTACTCTGCTCTATCGTACATTTGTGGTATAGCAAGTCCATGACTCTGAAAGAATGGCTGTCTTATTAAATAATCTGTTGGCTGTGTCACTCTCCGTGGGCACACTCGCACAGCTGTGGGGAGTTGGTGAAGTAATGGGTACAAGGCGCACCTGCACGTGAGGGTGCAATCTTTCTCAATTGCTTCATCGGCTTCCTGCGGTGCATGATTGAGATGCTGCACCCACGGAGCTGTATAAGTACGGGCCAGCACAGGAAAATAGGGAGACAAACCAGGGAGAACAGGGAAGAAACAGCGCAAAAGAGCTGTGAGAACAGCAGAGGGTGGAGGGGCAGGTCGAATCGGCCAGTATGAAGAAAGGCAACACGGTTGTTTACCCCGCGTAGGAGGAAGGGTTTGGTGCTGTGGGGGTGGATCGTGTCCGCTGACTGTTCTTTGAAGAGCGAGTATGATCGAGGTGGCATCCTCCCTAGGGATCTGAAGGACGACCACGTGTGCATGAAGGAAGACAGAAGGACAACTGACCCTGAGCGGTATGGTGGATGCCGACAGAAGCAGCCAAGACGGGGTTCGGAATGGAGAAGACTGCTGCTGCTGAAGTCTCTGCCAGCTGCGTGAGTGATGTGTGAGCTAAGGAGATGAAGAGGATATAGTGCTGGACTCATCCAAGTCGGGAGAAAAACAAAGACCCGCCTGCTGTGATACTGATTTTAATCTTCTTTTGAACCTTTTTGTTTTTCTGTTTTAATGGATTATTTATTGAACTTTTTTAGAAGCACTGCACTTTAATGGACACTAACTGATTTTTAAAAACACTTAGACACTTTGCATCATCCTGTTGCCTGGAGTGTTTTGTCCCCATCTGCCCTGCTTATCCGGTTATTGTTATCGACGGTGTTGGGTTCAAGAGGCTCCCCAAATGAGAAGAGGGAGCATGGAGCCGGACCTAAACTGTCACAACATTCTGCCTTTTTTTTTTTCTCTCTCTCCATGAATTCACATGACACACCACGAAAGTGTGATGTGCAGGTGGCTTGGCTCACTCAACAATCTAAGGGATAAATGAAATATACAATGCTGTGTAATCAGTTCAGTTCTGATTTATTGTTATTTGTATAAATTATAATGAAACTCTTACATGAGTTGCTCACTATTGTGCTTCAAGTAAAGGTGAATGTCACCCTATAGTCTCTGTAAAGTAACATCACGTAATATAATTGGCTAAAAGTAGGTAACATTTAGGAAAAAATAATCATGATTTGAGTGCACATCTATTTGTTATTAAATCAATGGCAGAACGTAGCCGTTGACGAAACAGAATTGCAGAAGCAAAAATTGGATAGTAGGCAAAATAACCTTTGGGGAGGGTGTTTGGGGTTGCCATAACAAGCAGAGAAGCAAGC
This sequence comes from Erpetoichthys calabaricus, assembly GCF_900747795.2. Classification (NCBI taxonomy): domain Eukaryota; kingdom Metazoa; phylum Chordata; class Cladistia; order Polypteriformes; family Polypteridae; genus Erpetoichthys; species Erpetoichthys calabaricus. The sequence goes on from NC_041397.2 coordinate 190,123,974, forward strand.
AAAAAACAAAACTTTACCACGAGAAAATAGTATCTAGAATTTGTAATAAAAGGTATTATTTTTCCATTTACTTTTCTTGTCAGGATTGTGCCTCAGAAATGTGGAATGCATGTTTCCTTAAATCAATACCTTTTGTTTCTTCTAAGTGAATTTATTCAGTAAGTTTTAAGGCTTTTCTTCACATTTGGGATCCCGGTACCCAGTAGCTCTATTGTAGTTATTTTTTACATTTATAAAATGTGATTCACTTTAGAATGCATTTTCATTTGAAAAATTAATAAACGGTATATCATGATTATTTAGAAATAAATTTGACTTGAAAAATTCCAAACTCATCCTTTAAAGTCACAGGTATTCAACATTCAATCTGTAGATATTGCACTCTCCTCTGTCTCTTTTTATACCATGATAAATGTCCACAGTTGTTTCTCCAGGCTGCTTAAATATCACGAGTGTACGATTTTAGTGTAACGAATCGCAACTAGAAGCTGTAATTGTTCAATCATTCTTTGTGGCTAATAGTTAATTATATTCTAAAAACAAACAGTTTAAAAGAGAAAATGCTGCACGGAAAACAAAAGAAAAAAAGCTGCAGACCTAAAGTGACAAGAGGGCATGATTCAGAGTGTTGGTGATTTGGTTAATTCCTTGTTTACTAGACGTTTTGCACGTTTTACACCACTCTTCAATTGTAAAAGCTTGTTTTATTTAAATGTTTTGCTTAGGATTTGAGGGGTTGAGATTTTCTTGTTTTAGTAACTGTAACCAACTGCACTGTGAATTTGTGCATTAAAAAGGGTCTTCTGTATTTAATGTGCAAAAATTAGCTATATGCCGGATTCTTTCATCTCAAATCTAATGCTCACCCAAAAGCCACCCAAATAGATAGATAGATAGATAGATACTTTATTAATCCCAAGGGGAAATTCACATACTCCAGCAGCACCTTACTGATACAAAAAAACAATATTAAATTAAAGATTGATAATAATGCAGGTAAAAACAGACAATAACTTTGTATAATGTTAATGTTTACACCCCCGGGTGGAATTGAAGAGTCGCATAATTTAGGGGGGGGGGGAAACAATCTTCTCAGTCTGTCAGTGGAGCAGGACAGTGACAACAGTCTGTACACTACATGAAAGAGTTTGCATTTATATTAACTAAAAAGTCCCAGAGAAAGATGGTAGTGATACTTAATACAAGCTGTTGTGTGGACCATTTCTTTACCTTGACAATTTTTCAATAGAAAAGTCTGCTCCAGTATTTTAATGTTGTGAAATTAATTTATTATGACAATCAGAGCTACAAAGAAAGGCACAGGTTTTTTTAACTGCTTTGTATATGAATGCTAGTACATGTGTAATGCTGTAAATGCCATTGCCAGGTAGTTGTAGTGCTATTGTTAGTAACCTAGAACTTACTATGTTTTATAGCAAATATATTTAAAAATATTTGCAACTTGTTTCAGCAATTGGCCTTGGCACTCTCATTAATGAATTAGCAGTATCTAGCACATTGTGGGAAATGATGGTGTATTTGATCATCTTCTCATTAAGCCTGAGTGGAGACTTACAACACAGCAAACAGTAGACCTGGGTAAAAATATCAATTTTCCAATTTAAACAATTCAATATCGATTCTTAAAGTCTCGCAATCAACCTTGTGAATCTCTGTCCTGCTTGATTACTATATGTAGATTTTTGCTTATCTTTATTTTTGGTGTCTGATCCAACAGATGTCACTACAGTAATCCCTCCTCCATCGCGGGGGTTGCATTCCAGAGCCACCCGTGAAATAGGAAAATCCGCGAAGTAGAAACCATATGTTTATATGGTTATTTTTAGAATGTCATGCTTGGGTCACAGATTTGCGCAGAGACACAGGAGGTTGTAGAGAGACAGGAACGTTATTCAAACACTGCAAACAAACATTTGTCTCTTTTTCAAAAGTTTAAACTGTGCTCCATGACAAGACAGAGATGACAGTTCTGTCTCACAATTAAAAGAATGCAAACATATCTTCCTTTTCAAAGGAGTGCAAAGCAAGCAGTCAAAAAAAAAATCAATAGGGCTTTTTGGCTTTTAAGTATGCGAAGCACCGCCGGTACAAAACTGTTGAAGGCGGCAGCTCACACCCCCTCTGTCAGGAGCAGGAAGAGACAGAGAGAGAGATAAAAAATCAATACGTGCCCTTTGAGCTTTTAAGTATGCGAAGCTCCGTGCAGCATGTCCTTCAGGAAGCAGCTGCACACAGCCCCCCTGCTCACACCCCCCTACGTCAGCGCAAGAGAGAGAGAGAGAGAGAGTAAGTTGGGTAGCTTCTCAGCCATCTGCCAATAGCGTCCCTTGTATGAAATCAACTGGGCAAACCAACTGAGGAAGCATGTACCAGAAATTAAAAGACCCATTGTCCGCAGAAACCCGCGAAGCAGCGAAAAATCCGCGATATATATTTAAATATGCTTACATATAAAATCCGCGATGGAGTGAAGCCGCGAAAGGCGAAGCGCGATATAGCGAGGGATCACTGTATTGGATTTCTAAAGAATAAGCACTCTGCTACCTGACATAGAATGAGAAGTGTGTTGTTGACAGGTAGGGCTGCATAAAATAGTGTGTTCTTCTAAACATCAAGAAGTGATGGACACGTAACTCAGATGTGTGGACTTCCTACGAATTCAAAAGGCGCATTGGTAGAAACTAGAAAGAGAAACTAGACAAAAGCAAAGCCGTATTTGAGTTGTGCAGCTCATAAGTTGTATTGTAACACAACAAATTTGAGAAATCTTTTTATCCCGACATCACCAATAAACGTAATCTCAGTCAATATCTAACAAAGTAGAGCATAAACAGCCTGCACTGGAGACAACGGGTTTGCTCCAAGCTTCCATTTAATTTGCTTCGTGTCCAAAAAATAACAGACTACGCCATTGTTAAAAATAAGAGCTGTATTAAAACCAGGAGCCCTCCATAATATGTGTGGACTTTGATATAGCGATACATGTTGGTAAAATTATGGTGCATTTTAAATGAGTACAGTGCGGTGGAAAAAGTTTATTTTTGAAAGAGAAATGATTTTTTGTTCCACATCTTCCAAGTACTGATGTTAACTGTTCATTACTAATAGAGTGTTTCTTTTTAAATGTCATTCCATGCTTTTGCATATCTTATGAAGTCACTGTGTAGACATTCTATGCACGGTTAAGTAATCTGTAATAAAGCCACCACTTCAAATCTATCAGTGCATGCTAAGTCAGTCAAGATAAAATCGATATTGAGTCAAATCGGAGCATTGTGAATCAGAATTGAATCGGGACATCAGTGCCAATACCCAGCACTAGCAAACAGTATGTCCTAAAGTCTTTACTGTTACAGTGTAAATTTTTGAATTTATAGAACAGAACTTTTGATGCAATTGAGAAGAATATTGACATCTACATTTAAATTTATTATCTTTCAGAATTTCTAAGACTGAAATGTTTTGATCAACCATACTATAATCTGCCGAACAACTTTTTAATAGTAACAGTAGGTCAGTTGTATTCCATATAGAATAAATAATGGAGTACTTTAAAATGTTTATTTCTTCACCTGACATCAAATGGTAAATTTCCATGAGGTGTTTGAAAAATGTATAGGGTATTTAATACATACTGTATGACTGCATATAAATGAGTAGCTTCTAAAAGACATTCGTTGTATTGTATGATGACCGTTTTATATCAGATTAACAGATTTTTGGCAAAAAAAGTAATATAATATTTAAGGTAATATTTGTGCAACCTTTTGATATACCGTTTTCCTGTGAGATTCATAGTATGTTTGTGAATTGTTTCATTTTATGAGTGAATTAATTCAGGGTGATCTTTCAGTGCATAGTGATTATTGTCAATGCATATACTTTTGCAAGAAATTTTTTTATATAAACAGCGTTTTTGTGTAATGTAAACAATTCTCCTTTGTCATTGTGTGAAACTTGATCAGTGAATTAGACATTGCCTTTTGAAAAAATAAAAAAGCTATTCTCTGTTTTATATTGGTTTAATTATATGTATGTTTTTAGAGACCTATTTATTACCAGTTATATTTAATACTGATACATAAAAATTACAGGCAGAAAAGTTGTCCTTTATATACCTGTTTAATTTGGAAACCTCTAAATGATAAACATCATGATCCATTGACTGTTTTTAGTATCTATGAAATAATGCATAAAAAAAAAACCATTGTAAACCTTTTATTGTGTTTGCAGGTGTACCTATGCAGTGGCAAATCATGACTTTGTGGAGGCATACAAGTGTCAAACTGTTGTTGTTCAATATCCTTTTTATAGTAAATGGGTCTGCTATAAGGTATGTGAATTTATTGGACCTTAAAGCAGGAGATCACACATTTTATGATGTTGTTTGTTAGCATATATTCATTTTTTAGAAGCATTATGTTTTATATTTTTAGTTGAAGTTTATTTCCTTTTGTAAAAATTTAAAACTTTAGGTTGGTTTATATTTTATATTTAAGGTTTAATGTATAATAAAAGGCGCAAATATGTGTTTATTTACTGTTAAAGTTAAACATTTTAAAATTAGTTGACAGTGACAGGTCATTCCAAAGACTACTCAGATCCATCATATTTTAATAAGTTATTACCAACATTTTGTGATTGTTTTTTTTTTGTTATCCTCCTTTAGTCCCTCATCTATTAATACAGACATGTGCTGCGTTTATGATTGATACATGTCATTTAAAGTATCTATTTGAATTTGACAATTAAGGCTGAATTTGAAAGCACAATATTTCTTTAGTACAAATTATAAGCAGTATCAAAAATACTATTTTGTTGCAATTCCTTTGCCTGCAAATAACTGTATAAAGTTTGTAACCCATTGACATCATCAATCTTAGAGTCTCCAGTTTATTTTTACTGACAAGCTCCTTGGTTGCTTTTATTTTGTGATGTTCGTCATAATAATTGGAATGAAGCAGTGGCCAATGAGGGTGAAGATAATCTATATTACTAACCGAGAATGGTAAACCAGATATGGACGCAGGTACATGCCCGTGGTCGCAGGAGACATAGTGCGCAGGCGCCACACAAAGCCCCCCTCCCCAGAGTGAAACGGGAGAGAAGTAATATGGAAGCAGGTACATACCCATGGACGCAGGAGACATAGTAAAACAAGAGCAGTCAACACCCCGCCCCAGAGTGAAACGGGACACACTACGGAGTCCACAAAGGCTCATACATCAAACCCGAGATGGTATGGTCACGCGTCTGAAACCGCGGAAGCAAAACTGTCTCGGCTCCAAAAACAAACAGCTCAACAACTAACACAGCTACAACAACGAGCCCACGTGGACAGATCTAATGAACGTAGACGCCTACAACGCGCGTCTCAAACTGCGGAGGCAAAGCAGGCACGGGTTCAAAACGAAACAGCTCGAGTGAGGTGGATCACATTACAGTGATGCATTATTGACAGTACAGTAAAGATCACAGTATTGCAAACAAATGGAAATTAGTACTCGAAAAAGGGAGAATATAATCACCACGGACCAGGTGTCATTGAAACAAAAGCAGGATAAAGCAAGGTCAGAAATAAAAGACAGAGAACGGGGCCAAACACATGGAGAGCAGGTTAGGTAATGAAAACTGGAATTCTACAGCTTCAAAAAAACCTAGGCACGAAACACATGCACAACAAGATACAGAATATGAAAGCAGAAAAAAACGACAGTTAAACGTCCACACCACACAGCGGAGGCAGACCCGGAAGGTGCAGGCGCCTACATCGCGCTTCGGAAGGCGCGGGAAAGTACGAAAGGCAAAGGCTCCTACACAGCATGGTGAGACCCGACATAATACGGAAGGCGCAGGCGTCACCGCCATATTGTGAGTGGCACTACTGCGTGGTGAAGGCACAGCTCCAAAAAGAAAGAGCTCGACTGACCAAAATACAAGGTGAAACGGGAAACACTACGGAGTCCGCAGTGGTCCACAATGCACCGCATAATAGTACGGAAGGAGCTCCGTATTAACAGTGGGGGGCCCCAGAGTGATACAGGCGAACGCTGCGTATTAAACGTACGTCATCCTCACACGTCCAAACTATACAGCATAGGTGAATCACATTACAGTGATGCATTATTGACAGTACAGTAAAGATCACAAGATCGCAAACAAATGGAAATTATTACTCGAAAAAGGGAAAATATAATCACCACGGACCAGGTGTCATTGAAACAAAAGCAGGATAAAGCGAGGTCAGAAATAAAAGACCAGAATAGAAAACAAAGTAAAACGTCATACAGAGGTTAAAACAGGGGGCCAAACACATGGAGAGCAGGTTGGAGATAATGAAAACTGAAATTCAAAAGCTTAAAAAAAAACGTAGGCACGAAACACATGCAGAGCAAGATACAGAATATGAAAGCAGAAAACAACGACAGTGTCAAAACAAAGAAAGTAAACATTGCATTAGCGCAAAGAAAGACAAACTATTACTCGGAGAAATAACGAAATGTCGAATACAGCTCGAATATGTGGACACAGGTGATATGTTAGAAGTATGTAAATATTGTAAGGCTTTGAAGTTTAAGTCAAGAGAATTTCAAAAACGGAGTTTACCTCATATGCATTTATTGGTTACTTTGCAAAAAACATTATTAACTGCTGATGATGTGGATTGTTTTGTCTGTGCTGAAATTCTAAACAGAGAAGCCTATCCTAAATGATTGGTACAAAGTCATTAAACACATCTCACGGACCTCATTTAATAGATTCAGCACATTGGGAAGATTCCAAATATTGTTTTTACAGAGGTTCAGAAATAAAAGTGAAACTAATGAAATAGCAACAGTTCAAAGAAACAAAACTCTTAGACGTGTGTATCTGGAAAAACAAAAATGGGGGTTGGCGAGCGAAGCCCCCTAGTTGTCTTATATAAAGGAAGGCAAGATGCATTGATGAATTCTTTCTACTCCTGCAGTTATTAGTTGCATAATCTGTAAAGAAAATTAACTTATTCTATAGGCAGTCAGGCATGCCCAAGCCTTGAAATTTAGAGGTAGTCTGTTTGTAATTTGTTTATTTTCAGCTGCACCATTTCATTACTTTGACTGAGTTTATACTTGCCTCATTTGCTCATAACCGTGAATTCTGTTGGCTCATGTTAGTCATTCTAATCGTGCATTTCTATTTTTAGTTATGATGAGCAACTTTTATCTTCATGTATAACCTTTGTAATTCTGCTGTCAAAATATTTTGCTATCAATAGATTGTAATTCTCTTCCTCTCTGCACTGCAGAGGTTGTTTGTGATTTTCAGTGATACTGAGTTAAGTTTTTTTTACAAGACTAATTTTTTTATATAGTCAACTTCATGTGTCTTCAAAATGTCACTGCAAATTTTAGTTTACTTGTATGAAAAAATTTTAAAAATTTGGAGCGTCCTAATTTCTATTATTCTCGGATAGCTTTAAAAGGTACTGTAGTGTGTGTTTTTTTTTTTTTTTTTTTTTTTTTATCCCCCCCTCCCCACACACACACAATTCCAGGCTGAATTTGATAGGTCATTTGCTAAAAGTCATTATTTCATCATCCACATGTATGAGGTTATATCTAAGAAAGTTAGGTCAAAATATTCAAATTTTTTTTTACGAAACACTTCACTTTTATTGAAGGTATTTAATAGCAGTTTATACCAGCAACCTTGATAGATCTTCAAGTATTTTCATCAGCAGTTATTCTTAACTAGGGGGCTCCGCCCCCTGCTCACTTCGCTCGCCAACCCCTGGTGTTGGGAATGACAAAGAGCGTGATGTATGAATGAGATATAGAATAGTGTGACGGTGTAGATGATGCAAATAGAAAGCAAACAGTAAAGTGTGTGGCACAGTGTAAAGGTTTATTTGAAAATTTCTTTGTACACGCCGTTTCAGTGTAAAAGGTAATTCCAGCTCAGAACTTGTAAGGTCATTTAAGATGGTTATTGTTGTGATCAGAGTCAAGTTTGTCAGAGCTTAGAAAGAGTTGTGTCTTTCCAGGAAGTAATGGAATGACTTGGGTATTTATGTTTTCCACATTAATATTTTTTGGACAGAATATAGTGCGTTGTGTTAAAAGGGGCATTTGGTCTAATGAGATTGCTGTTCCAAATCTCTTTGTAACTAAGTAGTTGCAGATAAAGGCTTGAGGAATTGTAATAATATGTGGCTGAAGTCCATCTGTATTGGTGAGTGTACCATCTCTCAGTTGTAATAAGCAATTGTTATGATCTGGTTCTGGACATCGTATATTTTTTACTAACTGTATCTTTTGAAAGCAATGCCAATTGTCTGCGTATTTTAAGGTGCACTGAACAATAGCTGAGTGCATGGCATCTGGAAGAATAGCTAATCACTGTCTAAAATCTCCTCCTCATAAAAGTACCTTTCCTCCAAATCGAATATTATTCATAAACGTTTGTTCATGCCATTGAACATTCATCAATAAACAACATTTTTTCAAGACGGATGTCACGTGCAGTGCCACCGTTAATGTTCATAGTGGATTCCGATTTGTAGGATCTAATGTAGTTGATAAAGATTTCACTTTCAGGTACATCGTCAGTTATAAGCTTCTGTAGATATTCAGTATATGAATGTAAAGAAGGCAGTCTAATTTGACCCTTTTGACAACAACGTGTAAATGTATAACTTGTATTGCCAGTTGTTTCTTCGGGGAAGTGAACTGAATGACAATGATTGCAAATGACATTCATTAATCCGAATGAATTTTCCTGGTGTATGTTTTGCTTGTGCCGTTTGAGAGGCGCGTTGTTGCATGTGTAGTATTTGGGACGTGTTGTTTTGGAGCTGTAATCGATTTGTCTGTGCTGTGTGAGAAGCCGTTGTAGCCTTCGCTGCCATTAACGTATGTCTGAGACGGGAGGTGTTTCGTTTTGAATCCTTGCCTGTTGCGATGCAGCACTTTGATTGATAGTTTGCGTCATGTGGATCTAGGATGTAGATTTGTGCATATTAAATGAACTATTGTAGGATCTAATGCAGTTCATAAAGTTTTTACTTTTAGGTACATCGTTAGTTAGAAGCTTTAGTTGAGCTTTGCGTTTTTGGAGTCGAGTCATTTTTTCTTTTAGAAATATGGATAAGTAATCAGGAGTATTGCACTCACTGTTAATATGGAGCCTTTTCTGCGGTTGAACGGTTAATAGTGCCTTATTGTAATGAGATCCACCTATGCTGCATAGCCGTCTATTTTGTGGTTTCTTTCGTGTTCGTGTGTTTGTTCCTGTTATCCTTTCCTTTTCGTTTTGTACCCGTGACCGTGTATTCATGACTTGTTTCTTTCTCAGCATGCGAAATATGGATAAGTAATAAGGAGGATCGCAGTCACTGTTAATATGTTTCCTTTTCTGCAGTTGAACGGTTAATAGTGCTTTATTGTAAGGAGATCCACCAATGCTGACACCTATGCTGTCTAGTGTGAAGGTGTTGATGTTTACTTTAGAATATGTGGCTTTGGGTGTCACTTCTTATGGATGTGTGTGTGTGAGGGGTTGAGGATTGTTGTCGTGCGAGCGTCTTCTTTCTTTTTGTGTTCCTGTGTCTTGTTGAATCCCCGTTTGTGTGTGTCCCGTCCCTTGCTTGTAGGGTCTGTGGGGTGGTTTTGTGTTCTTTTTTTTATGTTCCATGGGCTTGTTGAATCCACCTCTTGGTGTGTGTCCTGTCCGGTGCCTGTAGGGGGCGGGGGGGGGGGGGGTGCCTTGCTGTTGTGCGCGAGCCTGTTTTTTTTTTTTTTTTTTTTTTTTTTTTTTTTTTTGGGGTCTAGTTTCGTGTGCAATGTGTTTCGTGCTTTGCCTGCGTTTCCTCATTTGTCCATTTTTCCTGTGCTCACTCCTTTTTTCTGTGGTCCTGTCCGCCTCTCGCGGCCCCTCATCCGCCTCTCTCGCCCTCTTTTGTCTGCCTTTCTTGGCTCCTCAGCCGACTCTCGCGGACTCTTTTTGCGCCTGCGTAGTACGTCTTTTTGCAGCTACAGCCCATTGCCGGATGTGCCTGCGTCCATCATCCGGTTTAGCATTCTCGGTTAGTAATATGGATAAGAATTTGACCTGTTAAGGTCATTTGTATGACCATTGACGATTGAGGAGTTTAGTTTTCGAGCCATAGTCCTTTGAGTGATGAGGGTTATGAGGTTCTTTTTGGGAGCAGCTTTTGAAAATGTAGCTTCATGTGCCTCTCCTTCACTAGGTAAATTTATATGGATACACTAGCTAACCAAGTAAAAGTTCAAGATGTTCAAGGATTCCTGATGTTTGTTTAGAAAAAAAATATATCTACATTTGTCAGCAAAAACAGACTTGCTGTCACTTGTTTCCATAAACCCTTTCTTTTTGAATTTATGTAGTTCAGTCATATGTATATGGAGAAGGTATATATTTGCATTGTAAGGCTTGATGATGTAATTGTCTCTGTTTGTAGCCTGTCTATTAAAAAAGTAATCTGTTTTTAAAGAATAATTTTTTCATTGATTAATGCCACAAGTTAATCACAAATTAAATTATCATGCTGCTCTCTTTTCATTTTCTCTTTGCACAAAAACAAATACTTAGTAATTAATTCACAGTTCAGTACATTATTGTCAAATGACAAACTTGCACACTGATTTTTGAACACATGATGGCTATAGAGACACCTTCTGAAAAATTGCTGTTTTGTATCTTGATAGCCTGTAAATCACATTGTCAAATGTTCATGCATTTATAAAGTATAGGTTACACTATCTTATTATTGGTTTGATTAAGACATTTACGTTATCTTAGTGAGATATAAAATATTACATTGTTAGTTTTATACCTCTTATACTGTATTTAAACTTTTAAATTTTTTAACACATCTGACTATTATGAATAACATTGATATGCTTTTAAAACTATGCAAAATGGTTATGAATACCTGTGAAGTGTGTTGTATTACCTCCTTAACATTTGAAACATCATTTCTAAAAGCTTTTCAGGCACACAAAGAGGAAAATTGGTAAGTTATTTTAAATATGCGTGTTTTAAGCTTCAGTTATATAAACAAGATCACACTTCAATGTAGAACCAGTCTTTGATGTACTTCTAAGGGTAGTAGACAAGAAGTTAACTATAACATACACATAGATTTAAATATTATGCTGAAGAGGAAAAAGCTGAATGTTTTGTACATATAATTTGTTTCCTACTATTATTCTTTATTATTATTATTATTGGAGCACTAGGAACAGATGAACATGTAGGTTACACAAGAAAAAAGCTACAGTTGTGCTTGAAAGTTTGTGAACCCTTTAGAATTTTCTATATTTCTGCATAAGTATGACCTAAAACATCATCAGATTTTCACTCAAGTCCTAAAAGTAGATAAAGAGAAACCAGTTAAACAAATGAGACAAAAATATTATACTTGGTCATTTATTTATTAAGGAAAATGATTGAATATTACATATTTGTGAGTGGCAAAAGCATGTGAACCTTTGCTTTCAGTATCTGGTGTGACCCCCCTTTGCAGCAAAACTGCAACTAAACGTTTCCGGTAACTGTTGATCAGTCCTGCACACCGGCTTGGAGGAATTTTAGCCCATTCCTCCGTACAGAACAGCTTCAACTCTGGGATGTTGGTGGGTTTCCTCACATTAACTGCTCGCTTCAGGTCCTTCCACAACATTTCGATTGGATTAAGGTCAGGACTTTGACTTGTCCATTCCAAAACATTAACTTTATTCTTCTTTAACCATTCTTTGGTTGAACGACTTGTATGCTTAGGGTCGTTGTCTTGCTGCATGACCCACCTTTTCTTGAGATTCAGTTCATGGACGGATGTCCTGACATTTTCCTTTAGAATTCTCTGATATAATTCAGAATTCATTGTTCCATCAATGAAGGCAAGCCGTCCTGGCCCAGATGCAGCAAAACAGGCCCAAACCATGATACTACCACCACCATGTTTCACAGATGGGATTAAAAAAAAAGGAAAGGAAAACGTTTTCCTTTCTCTCAACATAACGCTTTTCATTTAAACCAAAAAGTTCTATTTTGGTCTCATCCATCCACAAAACATTCTTCCAATAGCCTTCTGGTTTGTCCATGTGATCTTTAGCAAACTGCAGATGAGCAGCAATGTTTTTTTTGGAGAGCAATGGCTTTCTCCTTGCAACCCTGCCATGCACACCATTGTTGTTCAGTGTTCTCCTGATGGTGGACTCATGAACATGAACATTAGCCAATGTGAGAGAGGCCTTCAGTTTCTTAGAAGTTACCCTGGGGTCCTTTGTGACCTCGTCGACTATTACACACCTTGCTCTTGGAGTGATCTTTGTTGGTCGACCACTTCTGGGGAGGGTAACAATGGTCTTGAATTTCCTCCATTTGTACAAAATCTGTCTGACTGTGGATTGGTGGAGTCCAAACTCTTTAGAGATGGTTTTGTAACCTTTTCCAGCCTGATGAGCATCAACAACTCTTTTTCTGAGGTCCTCAGAAAACTCCTTTGTTCGTGCCATGATACACTTCCATAAACATGTGCTGTGAAGAGCAGACTTTGATAGATCCCTGTTCTTTAAATAACACAAGGTACCCACTCACACCTGATTGTCATCCCATTGATTGAAAACACCTGACTCAAATTTCACCTTCAAACTAACTGCTAATCCTAGAGGTTCACATACTTTTGCCACTCGCAAATATGTAATATTCAATCATTTTCCTCAATAAAAAAATGACCAAGTATAATATTTTTGTCTCATTTGTTTAACTGGTTTCTCTTTATCTACTTTTAGGACTTGAGTGAAAATCTGATGATGTTTTAGGTCATATTTATGCAGAAATATAGAAAATTCTAAAGGGTTCATAAACTCAAGCACAACTGTATGATCGGAGTTTCAAAGCCCTTATACTGTAATAACAGAAAAAGCAAATAGCAATGTACTCTCATGTACAAAACAACCAGCTTTGCTACTGTCTACTTTTGTAAGTGAATGCCATTTTTTGTGAAATTGACAGCAGTTCTTCATAATCACTCATTCTCTTCAAAAAAAAAAAAATATATTCACCTTGTAATCTTATTTTTAGTAATATTTATGTTCCCCATTTAGCCAGGTGTAATTAGAATTATAACAAACATTTTACAAAATAAGGCTTAAATACAAAAAAGATAGCAAAACATGCGGACACAGTATGCATATCTTAGTGCCTGTTCTTCTGAGAAACACTATTCATAAGCCATTTGAAACATGATCTGTTATTTTTACCCAGAGACACAGGGTGTTTTGAGAATTTCATAAGTGACCATCATCCAATCAATCCAGCTGTGCTTGACAAAAACAAATTGTAGCATGCATTCAAGTAGGTAAGAAAGTAACCTGCTTCATCATTTCTGATAACAGATTGGCAGCTAAAGTTTCATCTTTACAGTAACCAAATATATATATTTTTTTTTTGTAGTAAATAGCCTTCTTTAACTATTGTTTGAGGCAGGGCCTGTCCCCTAGGTCTGCAGTACTGTCCGCTACAACTTGTGTCCCTTGGCCATTGCACTCGATAAACTGCCTTTACCCTGGGCTTAGGTAGACTCAACTAAAGATGAGTCAAGTGCCCTACTCTTTAAGCACTATGTGCATAATGGTTTTCCAGTCTTGCTCAGTCAGTGCATAAGTTGTAAAATTACCATGTTGTTAACTCTCCTACAGTATGTTATGTACAAATTGGACAGTCACTGCCTATTTTAGGACTTGGTTATGCACTTTTTCATCACTACAGCAAGACTCCCTTAAACCCTGCTTAATCCATTTCAGACTGAAAGAGTGCAGTAAGACCACCTTGTACCTGTGTACAATGGACACTCCAGATCACTGGAGATTAAATTCTACCCTGTTTAAAGAACTACATTTTTACTTATTGTACATAGACATGCCAAGGAGGCATGGAGAAAATGAATAGAACATTCTGTAAGTTACAAGAAATAATTGTATTCCAGTGGTACTGCAAGCACATAGCCTTCTTTTAATCAATGTCACCGGTGTCCTCAATCTTATAATCACTCATTCAGACTGTTTAAAAGGCCAGAATTACTTACTCATCTATTTTGTGTCCCTGTGTGCATCTCACTAAATGGGGAAAACAGAAGGAAAAGGTAAGAGTTGTTTGAGGAGGTAAGAAAGACAGTAATAGCCAAACAAGGTCAACATAAAGGCTGCAGGGCCATCTCCAAAGAGGTTGATGTTCCTGTGATGCCTGTTGCCAACATACATGTTAACAAGCCACAGTCCTTCTGGGAGAATGTCAATTAGACAACTGAAAAAAGGGAAGTCTATGTTCACATAAAACAAAGCTTTCAAAGAAAATAACACCATCCCTACTGTGAAAAATGGAGGAGATTCATTGATGTTTTTGAGTTGCTGTGCTGCTTGTGGCATGGAGTGCCTTGTATCTGTGCAGGGCATAATGAAATCACTAGACTGTCAGGATATTTTGGAGCCCAATGTCTCATAACTTAAGTCTCAGTCACGGATCATTAGCCCTATGGCAAGGTAATAACCTCAGACGTGCTTCAAAAAGCTATTGTCATAAATCATGATCTTGCATATATTTTTAATTGTTTTCCAATTGTTCCTTGGCCTTTAACAATTTGAGTATGATTATATGGGTTTTTGAAGCCAAGGAATTAAGTAGTTATATTCATTTTCTGTTTCCTTGTGTTTTTGTCATTATTAAATATGATTTATGTTCTCCTGTAGTGCTATTTCATTTTCCTTATGGATGTCACCATTCTAGAGACTGTTTGCTAAGATGCAACACTCCATTCCTAGGATGAGGTTCCAAAAAGTTGTGCATCATCACATCACTAGCGCGACACCTTAAAAAACAGCATACCCCTTTTGTAGTAGTCCAAAATTGGATTCAAGAAAGAAAAAACCTTTTGTGTCATTTCTTACTGTTTGTTTTGAAATGACTGTTTATGAAAAATTTTCTGTCTACTGATTACGTTTTTATTGTCTTTATTTGGCTCTGGTAACGCGTGCACCTTATTAGCTTATGTCTTACTGCTCTGTTCCTTGACTACGATTTTGGCTACATGTCCTGAGATTTGTTACAATCTCTGTGAATTCTGGCAGTCTGTGATATCTTATGATTCTATTCACTCTCTCAAAACTGCTGTCAACCTTGCACAAGCAGTACAAAAGTAAAGTTACTATGTTAATTGAAATAAGGAAAATCCAAATACTTTTGTCGGTTTCTTTTTTTTTTTTTTTGGTGTTTTTACATGGCTTTTATTTCCTCAAATTAATCTTTATACATCTTTCATTTCAGGGCCTTGCCAATAATGCATGCTGTTGCCCTAGATCTTCGAATTTTTGCTAATAATGTAAGTAAACATGTAAGATTTTGCTAAAATTTATTTAAGCATTCTATTTGTGTACACGTTGTAGTTGTAATTATCCAGCCTAGTTGAGAAATATACTGTATATTGACTTAATTGTAAGAAATACTTCCTTTAGTTTGTAAGTTGTATAATGAAAATTATATTCAACTAAGTAATTTCGGTGAATAAAATACTGCTAATTTTAAAGCTATAGAAGAAAAAAAAAAAGCCCGTCTTCCAAAGTTTTAAATCTTCTCCCAGTAGTTGTACCACTGAGAACACTTTAGTAGTTTGAGAGCCAAGAATTTAAACACTTAGTATTACGTTTTATAACCACCGACATTTATATGAGTGCCATCCAATATTTGTATGCTGTATATTATCAGAAAGACTGTAGAACCCAGCGCCTGTTTTTTATCAAGCATCTCTGAGTAAGGAAATGGTCCCAGCTGGCTTAGAGATCTCAGAATGACACAAATTTGGTCCTATTGTTTTGGTTCTACCGTTAGGAGCAGGAAGGAAAAGCATTTTATCAATTTTCCTAATTTAATAAACAACTCCTAACTTCATCAGGATTTAGAAGAGATTGTGAGTTGTCTTGACATTCTAGGAGCTGCCATAAGAGGGTGTTCAGGCAGAGACTGGCACGCACATATCAGGAAAGATTGAATATTTTGGAAACGCTGGACAGCAATGAACTTGTAAAAAGACATGGGTTTGAAAGAGATGGATTAATATTTATAACAAATCTTGTATGTTATGTTATTGGTCCATCAGCTTGAAGAAGCCATGTGCTGTCAGCCGAAATGAAAGTGTTAGTAACATTACTTTTTTGGCCACAATGAAAATGCAGTTTTGCAGTAGAGATGATTTGTGCATGTCACAACCAACCATTTCTCAAATTTTGCACCAAACTTTGAACACCCTTACAATATATGAGGTTATATTTAGATTTATGCATTTACCCACAACGCAGTTTGAGCTAATGTGAAAGCAAAATGTAAAATTGTGATGTCATTCATTTTCAAACATGAACACCTACTCCTCACTGGGAGTAGGTGTAGGAGACTTCATAAATAGTTCTTCTGTCGAACTCTGAAGTAGAACAAATTTTTATCCTAGTCAGTCTTTTAGTGCTATTCCTAGGAGTAATTCTGAGTTGTGGTGTTTTTGCCTTTTGTTTGTTATGATACAACACACCATGGCGAAGATTAAATTTCAATGTACTGAAAGATCTGAAATTGACTTTGTATTGGCCCATTCCTTCAATTATTTCAGACATTTTATCTAATAATGTAAACTTGTATGTGTTTTAATCTTCACTTAGATACAGAGGTTGCATTCACACACTTAAGGCTTTTCCCAGTGAGTTAGCAGTATATGGCTGGGTCAAAGGTATGTGTGATCAAAGCTGAGTCACGAATCCTGGAAAGATTGACTAGTTCTGGTATATTCCCCGATAATCATACAGTTAGGTCCATAAATATTTGGACAGAGACAACTTTTTTCTAATTTTGGTTCTGTAAATTACCACAATGAATTTTAAATGAAACAACTCAGATGCAGTTGAAGTGCAGACTTTCAGCTTTAATTCAGTGGGGTGAACAAAACAATTACATAAAAATGTGAGGCAACTAAAGCATTTTTTTAACACAATCCCTTCATCTCAGGGGCTCAAAAGTAATTGGACAAATTAAATAACTGGAAGTAAAATGTTCATTTCTAATACTTGGTTGAAAACCCTTTGCTGGCAATGACAGCATGAAGTCTTGAACTCATGAACATCACCAGATACTGGGTTTCCTCCTTTTTAATGCTCTGCCAGGCCCTTACTGCAGCGGCTTTCAGTTGCTGTTTGTTTGTGGGCCTTTCTGTCTGAAGTTTCGTCTTCAACAAGTGAAATGCATGCTCAATTGGGTTAAGATCAGGTGACTGACTTGGCCATTCAAGAATTTTCCACTTCTTTGCTTTGGCTGTATGTTTTGGGTCATTGTCCATCTGTATCATGAAACGACGCCCAATCAATTTGACTGCATTTAGCTGGATTTGAGCAGACAGTATGTCTCTGAACACCTCAGAATTCATTTGGCTGCTTCTGTCCTGTGTCACATCATCAATAAACACTAGTGTCCCAGTGCCACTGGCAGCCATGCACGCCCAAGCCATCATACTGCCTCCACCGTGTTTTACAGATGATGTGGTATGCTTTGGATAATGAGCTGTTCCACACCTTCTCCATACTTTTTTCTTGCCATCATTCTGGTAGAGGTTGATCTTGGTTTCATCTGTCCAAAGAATGTTTTTCCAGAACTGTGCTGGCTTTTTTAGATGTTCTTTAGCAAAGTGAAATCCAGCCTTTCTATTCTTGAGAATTATGAATGGCTTGCACCTTGCAGTGCACCCTCTGTATTTACTTTCATGCAGTCTTCTCTTTTTATGGTAGAATTGGATATCGATACGCCTACCCCCTGGACAGTGTTGTTCACTTGGTTGGCTGTTGTGAAGGGGTTTCTCTTCACCATGGAAATGATTCTTCGATCATCCACTACTGTTGTCTTCCAGGTCTTTTTGCGTTGCTGAGTTCACCAGTGCTTGCTTTCTTTCTCAGGATGTACCAAACTGTAGATTTTGCCACTCGTAATATTGTAGCAATTTCTTGGATGGGTTTTTTCTGTTTTCGCAGCTTAAGGATGGCATCTTTCACCTGAATGGAGAGCTCCTTTGACCGCATGTTGTCTGTTCACAGCAAAATCTTCCACATGCCACCTCAGATCAACTCCAGGCCTTTTATCTGCTTAATTGATAATGACATAACGATGGACTTGCCCACACCTGTCCATGAAATAGCCTTTGAGTCAATTGTCCAATTACATTTGAGCCCTTTTTTGTTTTTACTTTTTTGTTAAAAAAATGCTTTAGTTGCCTCACATTTTTATGGAATCGTTTTGTTCACCCCACTGAATTTAAGCTGAAAGTCTGCACTTCAACTGCATCTGAGTTGTTTCATTTAAAATTCATTGTGGTAATGTACAGAACCAAAATTAGAAAAAAGTTGTCTCTGTCCAAATATTTATGTGTGAACAAGCCAGATAATAGAGGTTTGTGCTAGTCACTAATTGTAAGAGACTCTGGCAACAAGAGCTACCTCAAACTTTTTGCTCATGTTTATTTTCTAAGATTATTTAAGTGTAGGGAAATTGGACAGATTCTGAAATGAGGGAAGCAACTCTCCTTTCTGAGCATGAAAACAATTGCACAGCTGACATACTAATGTATCCGTGCTCCATTAATTTAAACGATACTGTCTTACACTAGTGCTTCTCTGTAAGAAAGTGAGCACTTTGAAGCTTTTTGGGAACCGTTAAAATATACCAGAAATTGTCCTGAGTTTTCCTGCATCCTGTGGTTTAAGCATAGCTTTCCTGAATTTATAGCAGTGTATGTGTACTTATTACGAGCGCAAATTTGTTTAAGATTTGAATTTGACAGCCTGGAGTTGATTTTTTTTTTTTTTTTTCTTGCACAAAAGAGTGCTCTAGAGTACATCCAGCCTATATGGCATAAATTAAAGAAGCCCTAACCATTAACACATGAGTCACAAATTATGCTAATAAATTATAAAGTAATGATTAGTGTATATATTCGTACATTTTAACTTTGGTAATAAGATCACTGCAACCAAATATATATGTATATCTTGCCCAGCCAGGATGCCTACATAGCACAGAAGGACTTGGGGGAGAGAGCATATTCAAGGCATTACTTCCCTCCTGGATCACTAGATGGCAGTGCCTCAGACTCCCACAGGGCTCCTTGGCTGTTGGAGTTTGGAGCAGCCCTGTTGGGTTCTGTGGGTGCCGCCAGGGGGAGTTGCAGGAATGCCTGACCCCTTTGGTGCAGTACTTCTGCCACACACATGTAACAGTATATATTGTGAGCTGCGAAGCTGATCGCACCCCCAGAGAATACAGACGCCCCTGGGAAAACCCCTAAGAAACATGGACAGACTACCTTCACATTCCTCCTTTCCCTTCTGGCCGGCTCTGTCGCATAATATGCCTCTTGCACGTTGCTTCGCCTTCTTTAAAAGCCTACACGGGCTTCTTACAGTTTGTTAAATTGATTGCTTGCTTCTCCTTCTCTCTCTCTCAGACATTCTCTGCTCCTGGCGGAAATGTCATCTCTGACTTGTCATGGAGCACGTTTAAACTTTTGAAAAGAGACAAATGTTTGTTTGCAGTGCTTTGAATAAAGTTTCCTTTTTTTTCTACAACCTCCTGTGTCTCTGTGCAAATCTGTGACCCAAGCGTGACAAGTGGTACCAGGAGTGGTTGCACAGATGGATGCACCGTTGGATGCCGAATACATTTTTCAAATCGCCCAGAATGTTCCGCTCCCTTCCAATCCGGAGGATCGTGATCCGCAAAATGTTCGGCGAATCGTTCCACTGCCTCCGCTCCCGGACAATGCTAAGAATGTGCTGATGAAGATGGGTCCTTCTGCTGACCCAGAGATGTTTCTTTTGGCTTTTGAGCAAGTGGCGACCCATCGTGTTACTTTTGTCATCCCCTGGATCAGTGTGTGATGAAGGATCAAGTGATATTCTTGATCAAAAAAGTCGAATCCCGAGGGATCGTTTTTTTAATTCTAGCGCAGAGGGTGCTGGAGGAGGTGGGGGCTGCGGATGGTGTGTGTAAGGTGAGGAAGCAAGTACGGGAAATAACGGATCTTTTTCTCGCTCTTTTTCCACCTCTCATCCGACTGTGGTCCCGAATCTGCTTGCACTTTCTGTAAAGCTATCAGTAATTTCTTTTCTATAAACTTTCTAGAGGACCCTCCCTTAAATCCTGCGGACGTGCTTGGAGCCTGGTGATTCTCCGAAAACAATTCCTCCAACATTAGGTTTTTAGGACCCTGGGGGACCTGTTTGACTGTGTTTCCCATAGTGAGCAGCAGGCCTTCAACAGAGAGCAACTCAATCCCCGATTATTTCTCGTACCACTTGTCGTCCACTTCCGTCCCTGGATTTCAACCAGTCGACAAGTGGAAAACACGACCTCCCCTTTTCCAAATTTCACACGTTCTCTAACTGCCCGTTTTACCCCTATTCCTCTTTATTATTTTAGGAGCGTGCCACTCGCTCCTTTTTACTCCATTTCACAAGGGGTGACTTACTAACATTCACACTGTGCCGTCACTCTCTATGAATCCCTAGAGCCCTTCTATGGTTTCGATACAGTATGTTTCTCTATTCTTTCTGCATGCTCTTTTTTCTTTTTTTTTTCTCTCTGGCACACCAGTCAAACCAACGGGAATCCCCCGAATCTACTCACCGCGACTCCTTCTGCCTACCTGGAAAAATCCTGTCCAGTTGCTTTTCGTTTTGGTCAAGAGGAGGTCAGCGACTCCCCACGCAGGAGATGCCCGAGGCAGGCCAGTCCTAACTTTTACCAGAGCTGGTCCTCGATCCGCGGAAATCGGTCCACTTGGACGAACCCGCTCAGGGAGTCGTCTGCCCGTCTCCTGCCCCACGGTCGGGTGCCAGAAAACTGTGGACGAAAAAGGCACACTGACAGCAGGCAGATAATATTTCTTTAGTTCTCTTTATTTCACACTCGGAGTCACAGTAAGTAGAGATTCAAGGAGCATAACTTATTGCCGCAAAGCTCATTTTGAACCCTGATTAAAAGTTAGGAGGGGTTTTTTATAATTCAGCATCTCGTGATTAATAAGACAGAAAAACATCCTTATCATCTAAGTAGAGTTAAACAATATATCTGTTGAGCTAAGCATTATCTGTGTTCTCAAAACTGAGCACAGGAGAGACGTCTTGCACGAACTACATGTACTCCCTGCAGCCGTGTGACCTTGTCCCTGAGACATTCACTTTGAGAAAGGAAAAAACAAGAAACAGCTTAGATTGTATTCATGTGGACACTATTTCTCCTGAACCCTGGAATAACATATTTTTGTTAGTTCATAAGCCAAGCTTCTCTCACTGGCAAGTTACAAAATAGTTGTTATACAATTCTAATTTACTAAACACACAAGATACATGGTGCTGAGGAGAACATTCTTCTTCTACAGCAGCAACATACGGAGGTTCTGCAGGAGATCATTATCGTGGAGGAGGTTATCTCTTGAAGTGAGATAAAGGAAGTGTTTGCAATGTGGAAAAAAGTTTCGAACTTTAAAGAAAAGAAACACCCTGAAAAAATTACAACTGATCATACAGTGGCACTGTTTAATGACACTTGCCTGACTTTACTGAAAAGAAACTGAACGTGCAGCTGCGCTATTTAATGACATTTGCCTAACGCCTGACTTTATTGAAAAGAAACTGAACGTGCAGCCACACTATTTAATGTCACTTGCCTAACACTTGACTTTATTGAAAAGAAACTGAACATGCAGCCACGCTATTTAATGACACTTGCCTACCTTTACTGAAAAGAAACTGAACATGCAGCCGCGCTATTTAATGACACTTGCCTAACGCCTGACTTTACTGAAAAGAAACTGAACGTGCAGCCACGCTATTTAATGACACTTGCCTAACGCCTGACTTTACTGAAAAGAAACTGAACGTGCAGCCGTACTATTTAATGACACTTGCCTAACTCATTTCAGAAACATTCTAAAGGGGAGGACTAAACAAAGCTCCTTGGACAGGTTTCTATTGAAACGCCCTGCGAATGAAAGTGATGAAAGCTTGGCAAAAAAGAAAAAAAACTAGTGAAGAAGAAAATTAACTTAAGCAAAAGTGAAGTGAAAGAAAAAAAAATTACAATACGCTAATCGGCTTTGCCAACGTCTGCTTATTTCTTTAGATTCTCTTTTATGTATTAGGTTTTATTTTGTTTGTATACAATATTTGTTCATTATAAATACATTTTTCTTATGTTGAAAACATTTAACAAAAAATTGGGGTGGTTTTTTGGGGGCTGGCACGAATTAATCTCATTTCAATTAATTTCAATGGGGAAAATTAATTTGAGATACAAGCATTTTGACTTACGAGCTCGGTCATGATATGTTATGATATGGATTTTTCTTATACCACAACACCGGTTTAAATTGCCTAAACAACGTTCACAACGTGGCGCGAAGCGGGATACTGTTTAAGGGGGACCTTTTTCACTGCTACACCACTAAACACGTATGCAACGGAGTACATGCGGTAATGGAGGTATTGCACGGTGAAAATGGACAGAGAACATTCTGAAACTGAAGCTGTAGCAGACGATAAAGTTGAACATGATGACACAGAAGAACTTTTGCTGGAAAAAGATGCTGTGTCTGTGTGTCTGGAGATACTTTGGATTTAAAAGGTCAGATATGGACCATTATGTTTAAATGTGTGAATACTGTTTCTATACTACTGGATAATACCGTAAGCCAAGTTGTACTTGTTTTATTTTTTTCAATACTGTGTAATGTACCTAGGTACTGTGTAATAGTGTGACGACATGTTGACTTTATTCTCGACATTTCTACTTTATTCTTGCCATTTGTCAAGATTAAAGTCAACATGTTGACTTTATTCTCGTAATTTGTTATTAAAGTAGAACTTCGTAAACTAAACTTCCATCTTAAAATAAATATTTAATTTACTAGATTTTCTCAAACCCTGTCATAAGTTAGCACATTAAATGCTTTGTGTTAAGTGTGTTAAGTGTTACCGAAGCCATGTTAGTCGCTACTGCTTCTTAAACTGACTTCCTGTTGCACTAAGAGGAGGCGCTGGCAGCACACAGAATACATTAATTTCTTGATATTCCTGCTCCCTGAACATTTAGAATGCCAAGATAAATACTTCATATAATTTTCATGATGAAATTCATTAAAGCATGTTTTAATCATGTGGAGGCACGGTGGCGTGGAGGTTGCACTGCTGGCTCGCAGCAATGGGCTCCCGGGTGTTCCTTTCTTTGAATTTGCATGTTTTTCTGGTGGGTTTACTCGGCGTGCTTCAGTTTCCTTTCAAAGTCATGTAGGATGTGGGGTTTTGTTATGCTATATTAACCCTGCTAGCATATGTATTGCTCGTATTCACCCTGCGATGTGCTGGCTCCCCGTTCAGGATTTTCTCCTGCCTCGCACACAATGCTTGCTGGGATGGGTGCAACCCTGACTGGATGGCATAATTAAACATGTATAATGAAGATTTTTTTTTTTTTTTTTTTTTAAGTTCTGAACACTCCGTGGTCTAAGTTTATAACTAGTTTTAATTTCACAAAGACGTTTATCGTGTGGTGAGTGGTTATGTGGAGAAAGAAAAAGGAAGGATAGGAACTGGGGGTTTGGTACGTCAGACAGACAACACGCATGCAATAAAGAAAGCCCGCTCAGAAGAACATCCATTGAATTCTGTGTTCGTATCTCTGAACACCAGATCACGAACCCAACATTTACACAATATTTCAGTTAAACCTGTGCGATACCCATTCATACATCCAGTTTTTTGGAGCCTCGTCACATCTGCCATAAAGTTCTCTACACTGAACATAGACCTGGGGACCCCTTACTGTGAGGGACCAGCACTACCGTGCATGTTTAATACCTGCTTTAATGCATTTCATCCTGAAAATATCAAGTATTTATCTTAGCATTCTAAATGTTCAGAGAGCAGGAATATCATGAAGTGAATGTATTCTGTGCGGCGATCGCTGCTTGTGCCTCCTGTTAGTGTAGAGGAAGTCAGTTTAAGAAGCATGTACAGCAATTAACAACTGGGTCGGGGAACACTTCACACAAAGCATTTAATGTCCTACATTAACTTATGATGGGGTTTGAGAAAATCTAGTAAATTAAACATTGATTTTAGGATGAAGTTTAGTTTACAACATTCTACTTTAATTACAAAGTAAACTATAAGAATTAAGTGAAAATGTCGAGAATAAAATCAACATGTCGACTTTATTCTCGACATATAGTTTTTATTTTCTTCCCTGTGCCCGTATTTTTTGTTCTTCACCGTGGCCCTAATACGTTTCCGTAGGGCTATACCACAAATAGCAATATAAATGCAAGTTGCAGTTTTATTATTTATGTATATAGCTTAGCTTGAAGCAAGGTCCATATTAATGTAGTTTGCCTTAATGATGGTTCAGTTGGTAAAGATGTCATCACCAAGTTGCACTTGTTTCATTTTATTTTTATTTGGTGAATACTGTACTGTGTAATGCACCTGGGCTTGAAGTCTTGAAGTAATAGTGCAACTTCCAGTAATAATACTATTATTTATTTTATTGTTTTTATTTATCAGTTTAAATATTATGCAGTTTAATGATAAAGTTGTTTAAAAAGTCACTTTAACGTATCAGTAGACAGAGATTGTTAACATTAACAAAGTGTAGTTGGTTTACAAAAAATATTTACTCTCTATTCCTTTTCTAAGACATGTTCAGTGCAATACAACTTTTGACAAGCACCTCTTGATATTTTACTAAGTCTAAATGCCTCTTTGGATGGTTGAAAATATGTTGTAAAATTTTAGTTTTAAGTTGTTTGCAAAATTTGTTCAATGAAAAGGTTCTATATTTTAACTGCATCTGTCATGCAATGTGATTCCTTCTCTTCATTAGTGCCCCCCTCCTTGAAAAATATCACTTTATGGGGCCTTGCAAACCTGTATTAATACTTGTGTGCACATAATGTTTTTTGTACAATTCTCATGACAGTGGAATAGGGTATTCTTAGCCAGTAATTACAGTGGAAAATGTTGTTAACATCCACTCATGCATGGGGAAAAAAATACCGTCCAATACCGTGAAACTGGGATAATTTTGAAAAATACTGTGATATAGAATTTTGGTCATACCATACAGTGCATCCGGAAAGTATTCACAGCGCATCACTTTTTCCACATTTTGTTATGTTACAGCCTTATTCCAAAATGGATTAAATTCATTTTTTTCCTCAGAATTCTACACACAACACCCCATAATGACAACGTGAAAAAAGTTTACTTGAGATTTTTGCAAATTTATTAAAAATAAAAAATTTGAGAAAGCACATGTACATAAGTATTCATAGCCTTTGCCATGAAGCTCAAAATTGAGCTCAGGTGCATCCTGTTTCAGGTGATAATCCTTGAGATGTTTCTGCAGCTTAATTGGAGTCCACCTGTGGTGGTAAATTCAGCTGATTGGACAGGATTTGGAAAGGCACACACCTGTCCCGGTCCCACAGTTGACAGTTCATGTCAGAGCACAAACCAAGCATGAAGTCAAAGGAATTGTCTATAGACCTCCGAGACAGGATTGTCTCGAGGCACAAATCTGGGGAAGGTTACAGAAAAATTTCTGCTGTATTGAAGGTCCCAATGAGCACAGTGGCCTCCATCATCTGTAAGTTGAAGAAGTTCAAAACCACCAGGACTCTTCCTAGAGCTGGCCGACCATCTAAACTGAGCGATCGGGGGAGAAGGGCCTTAGTCAGGGAGGTAACCAAGAACCCGATGGTCACTCTGTCAGAGCTCCAGAGGTCCTCTGTGGAGAGAGGAGAACCTTCCAGAAGGTCAACCATCTCTGCAGCAATCCACCAATCAGGCCTGTATGGTAGAGTGGCCAGACGGAACCCACTCCTTAGTAAAAGGCACATGGCAGCCCGCCTGGAGTTTGCTAAAAGGCACCTGAAGTACTCTCAGACCATGAGAAATAAAATTCTCTGGTCTAATGAGACAAAGATTGAACTCTTTGGTGTGAATGCCAGGCGTCATGTTTGGAGGAAACCAGGCACCGCTCATCACCAGGCCAATACCATCCTTACAGTGAAGCATGGTGGTGGCAGCATCATGCTGTGGGGATGTTTTTCAGTGGCAGTGACTGGGAGACTAGTTAGGATAAAGGGAAAGATGACTGCAGCAATGTACAGAGACATCCTGGATAAAAACCTGCTCCAGAGCGCTCTTGACCTCAGACTGGGGCGACGGTTCATCTTTCAGCAGGACAATGACCCTAAGCACACAGCCAAGATATCAAAGGAGTGACTTCAGGACAACTCTGTGAATGTCCTTGAGTGACCCAGCCAGAGCCCAGACTTGAATCCGATTGAACATCTCTGGAGAGATCTTAAAATGGCTGTGCACCGACGCTTCCCATCCAACCTGATGGAGCTTGAGAGGTGCTGAAAAGAGGAATGGGCGAAACTGGCCAAGGATAGGTGTGCCAAGCTTGTGGCATCATATTCAAAAAGACTTGAGGCTGTAATTGCTGCCAAAGGTGCATCGAAAAAGTATTGAGCAAAGGCTGTGAGTACTTATGTACATGTGATTTCTCAGTTTTTTTATTTTTAATAAATTTGCAAAAATCTCAAGTAAACCTTTTTCACATTGTCATTATGTAGTGTTGTGTGTAGAATTCTGAGGAAAAAAATGAATTTAATCCATTTTGGAATAAGGCTGTAACATAACAAAATGTGGAAAAAGTGATGCGCTCTGAATACTTTCTGGATGCACTGTGTATGTATATAATACATGCAGTCATGACAAAGTTTGGGAACCCCTCTCAGCCTGCATAATAATTTACTCTAATTTCAACAAAAAAGATAACAGTGGTATGTCTTTCATTTCCTAGGAACATCTGAGTACTGGGGTGTTTTCCGAACAAAGATTTTTAGTGAAGCAGTATTTAGTTGTATGAAATTAAATCAAATGTGAAAAACTGGCTGAGCAAAAAATTTGGGTACCCTTGTAATTTTACTGATTTGAATGCATGTAACTGCTCAATACTGATTACTTGCAACACCAAATTGGTGGGATTATGCCTTGAACTTCATAGACAGGTGTTTCCAATCATGAGAAAAGGTATTTAAGGTGGTCAATTGCAAGTTGTGCTTCCCTTTGACTCTCCTCTGAAGAGTAACAGCATGGGATCCTCAAAGCAACTCTCAAAAGATCTGAAAACAAAGATTGTTCAGTATCATAGTTTAGGGGAAGGCTACAAAAAGCTATCTCAGAGGTTTAAACTGTCAGTTTCAACTGTAAGGAATGTAATCAGGAAATGGAAGGCTACAGGCACAGCTGCTGTCAAACCCAGGTCTGGCAGGCCAAGAAAAATACAGGAGCAGCATATGCGCAGGATTGTGAGAATGGTTATAGACAACCCACAGATCACCTCCAAAGACCTGCAAGAACATCTTGCTTCAGATGGTGTATCTGTACGCCGTTCTACAATTCAGCGCAATTTGAACAAAGAACATCTGTATGGCAGTGTGATGAGAAAGAAGCCCTTTCTGCACTCATGCCGCAAACAGAGTCGCTTGTTGTATGCAAAGGCTCATTTAGACAAGCCAGATTAGTTTTGGAACAAAGTGCTTTGGACTGATGAGACAAAAATTGAGTTATTTGGTCATAACAAAAAGCGCTTTGCATGGCAGAAAAAGAACACTGCATTCCAAGAAAAACACCTGCCACTTACTGTCAAATTTGGTGGAGGTTCCATCATGCTGTGGGGCTAGTTCAGGGACTGAGGCTCTTGTTAAAGTCGAGGGTCAGATGAATTCAACCCAATATCAACACATTCTTCAGGATAATGTTTAAGCATCAGTCACAAAGTAGAAG
The DNA here is from genome assembly GCF_900747795.2 of Erpetoichthys calabaricus. Lineage (NCBI taxonomy): Eukaryota > Metazoa > Chordata > Cladistia > Polypteriformes > Polypteridae > Erpetoichthys > Erpetoichthys calabaricus. The sequence continues at coordinate 190,151,936 of NC_041397.2, forward strand.
TTAAGCAGCGGTTGGATATTCCAACAAGACAATGACCCAAAACACAGTTCGAAATCTACAAAGGCATTCATGCATAGGGAGAAGTACAATGTTCTGGAATTGCCGTCACAGTCCCCTGACTTAATATCATCGAAAATCTATGGGATGATTTGAAGCAGGCTGTCCATGCTCGGCAGCCATCAAATTTAACTGAACTGGAATGATTTTGTATGGAAGAATGGTAAAAAAAATACCTCCATCCAGAATCCAGACACTCATCAAAGGTTATAGGAGGCGTCTAGAGGCTGTTATATTTGCAAAAGTAGGCTCAACTAAGTATTGATGTAATATCTCTGTTGGGGTACCCAAATTTATGCACCTGTCTAATTTTGTTATGATGCATATTGCATATTTTCTGTTAATCCAATAAACTTAATGTCACTGCTGAAATACTACTGTTTCCATAAGGCATGTCATATATTAAAAGGAAGTTGCTACTTTGAAAGCTCAGGCAATGATAAACATCATTCACTTATTAGTACTTACTAGTGATTCTACAGTATTTTCATTTGAGTCAAGATAGTTTATTTAGTAAGTGAATTGATCTTTACTTCATTACAGTTTTGGGCATTTCTTGTATAGCTCTCTTTTCTTGCATTAACGTTTATAAAATATTGTTAGATTCAGATCTCTGAGGAAATATGCAGGTAAAAATCAGTAGCGGGGTGGAGCTGTGGGTGATAGCACAGTATTAAAGGACCTTTGCTGAGCTGCTTGGTAGGTTGAACTGGAAAGAAATGACAAGATAGATAGCATGGTAAAGAGAGCGCATGAAGATGATGATTCCCCAAGGTAGTTTAAGTACTTCACCAGTTATTACCCAGTGCTGAGAGTGGGAGTTTCTGTTTGTAAAGTGCTAATAAACTAAACTGTCCTTTCAAAGTCCATTAACCATTGCTTGCGTCTGTATGGCAGTCATTATTCAAGAACACCATAGGTTGTTCCAAGTCAAAGAAATGATCATGTTGTATTTTATAATACAAAACTTTAAGTATATGTTGTTACTGCACTGTTTATTGTGACTAAAAGTAAAGTTTTACGTGAGTAGTTCTTCATGAGTAGCTCTGTTTCAGTTACAATTTTGCCACCACCTACAGATTTTTCCCCTGGCGCCAGTGCCTCCCCAATCCATCCTTCATTACGTTTTCTTCAGTTTTATTAAAATTATGTAGAATCTGTAAATGTCAGGTACAGTATCTGTAAAATCAGCTACATGAAGATAGCTGCTGAATTAATTTAATAAGACACAGGAGAGCATTATTTTAAAAAAAAATAATTGTGTTTGGAACTTGGATTATTATCATAGCACTTAGATGGAAGGTTGAGCAGTGGTGTTTCACTTAAAAACCAAAGGTTATAAATGGCTAGAAAGTAGCACATGGTGCAAAAGAGCAGGTCCTCTTGCCATTCCCTCTCTCACATGGCTGCTGTCCTTCTGAATTCTGCTCCATCAGAAAGAAGATAAAATGGACAATTATACCATGCCTGTGTTGTATGTCAATTCATTAATGGCTGGGGATATATGATCAACCTGATTGACACCCTCTGCCACCTGATTTTGGATATTCTGTGCTAAGATGAGAAAACAATCTGTTTCTCAGATTCAATAAAATCTCTCAGTTGATAACTAGCAAACACGTATTAAATGATTATAATGCACTCTCTTAATATCTCTTCATCAGTGAGGGTTTTATTATGCTTAGCTACTATCCATGTAGTTTTGAGTTAAGTACTTATTGCTTGTTCTTGTTGATTTAGTGAATTGAGTGAGTTTTTTCCTGCTATAATTGTAGCTTGTTTTGAAGGCTTTGTTTTTCTTGTTTCTGTGTTGGTTAGATTAATGTGCCATGTTCCTGATGATAGTGGTACCTTGCTCTGCATCTTACACCGTACTATCTCCTCTCTCTTTTAGGGTATTAATTGTTTCATTGCACATCAGACAGTTCAACTTATTTTTTAAGATTGTTGGGATTATAAAGATACAGTATAGATTTTGGTCCATTTGTCATTGAAATGATAATTCTGTGTTTTCCTTCAGACATTTTAAATGCATTTGTTCTATGTAACTTTCAATATGAATTTTGAAAATTTCTGGTTAATCAGTAAGTTACATGATTATTACGTACTGCTGCTGTGGATTTTCAGGAGTAAGAAATTAAGCGATTGAGCTTGCTTTTTTGTAATAAAACCTAAGTTATGGCGACATATGATTTCAGTTTGACTTGTTTGAACTAACATGTATGTTATGTGAATGCATGAGAGTTTAGATCGGGGTATCCAGGAATAAATGAGGGAGTGTTTGTGTAAGGATTGGGGGAAGGAGCAAGTTCCTAGGCTGGCCAAGCCCAAAGAGCTTTTGCAAAAATTTCAATTTCTGTAGGGTATTAAAACTATGATAGATAATTTTTTTTTGTTTTTGGAAACTCTTGATGCAAGATTACATTTTTAATTTAGTGTCAGTCAAGGAACTTGAAATACTCTGCATCGTTGTACTGAAAGCTGTATATATCCTTATACTATTTCGCTTGTGTCCGTCCATGCTCGATATAAACAACGGTTGCTACAACTACTATATCCCCCATAACAATAGCGTGGAATCCGTGTTCAAAATGGATTATGCAATTTAAAAAAAAAATAAATTGTTAAGCATGTTGCCATGATTAATGAGAAGTTTATAAAGGCTAATTTAAGAGATAAATTATATGAATTACAAAGAGAAAACAAATAAATTGAATCATTAAAATCCTTGGAAAATGTAAAATCATGCTTAAAATTTATTACAAACCTGAAATACAAATAATCATGAACCAGGTGTATTTTTATTTAGAGTATGATATTGGCAGACATTATCTTGTTTGTGGTCCTCTTCATCTCGGGCCCTTATCAGAGTAGACATTGTGGTGTACAATTAGGATGTGATGCTAATGGTAGCATGTTCACCCACTCCAATTAGATTGTCTGTGTTGAGTTTTTGGAAATATATTCACAATTGTAATATACTGTATGTAAGTGCTTTGAAATGGGATCCAAATTGAAACATTCTCTCTCTATTATGAATTTACTTGTTATACTGTTCTGTTCAATATGTAGCTAATGAGTTATTTTTTCATTTTCACATTTTATACATTTATTAAAGGTGTGTGTAACCTTTGTATGGTAATTTTTGTACTGCAATATTTAGTTGTGTATATGTGCTAAAAACAAACAGTATGCAACATTATATATATTTCTTTATCTCTTATTCCTGTGTCAGGCTGACCAACAACTTGCCAAAAAAGGAAAGGGCAAAATCGGAGATATGCTTGAAAAGGCAGCAGAACAGCTAATGAGCTGCTTCAGAATCTGTGCCAGTGACAAGTAGGTACCTGTCTTATTCATTTTGTTTCCGTTGTGTCCAAAGCCTGTAATGATTATGCCTTTCAAGTTTTCTCCCTGAATGCAGACAGAAAGGTCTTTAACATTTTACATATTTCTGATAAAAAAAGAATGCAGTGTGCTTTTTCCACATTTTGAAAAGCGTTCTAAAGCATGTTTAGAAATACACTTTTTCAGCTTATGTTATGCACCATCTCATTTTTTCATTTGTTACATGTCTCTTATTCAAACCCCATCAAGCCTTTTGTTTACTGGCCCAAGTAACTTGTATTCACAGTTGGAATGTGCACAAGAGGCACTCCACAGGTTATGCATTCTAGCACCTCCAACAGAATCGCTGGACAGTTTCAAACCTGGTTAATTCGTTTCATGGTTATGGGAGGAAAGAGCCAACCCTGGCAGCAAGCTGTGCTAAGTAGCGTTCATTCAGCATATTTACTTACTTCCTTCTTCACATTATACCTTGTTGTGTTGGGAGTCTTGAGCCATTGATTATGTTTTATTTTGTGTTTTGCCAGGATCTACATTTTTTCCATGGTCACACATCTCTTTCTAGTTGTTGCTTTGATGTTTTCCACCTGTTCCCTTCTAGGTCTTTCCCTAGGTTTTATTACTTCATTTTGTACGCAATTTTGTTATACCTTTTTAATTCGTCCTTGTTATATGTCCATACCACTGTAACTGTTTTATTTCTATGTTATTTTATAAATCAGTGCTTCCCAAATTCGGTCCTGGGGACCCACTGTGGCTGTATATTTTTGTTCCAACCAGCTTGTTTTTAATTGGACTCCTGGGCTAATTAAGTGGACTGTTATTTCCCAGATTCTGTGTTTTGGAACCAATATAAAAATTAGAAAACTAAGTTTGGCAAACACAATTTATTAAAATATAGTAAGCAGTTATATGGGAATAATGTACTGTATTTTATTAACAATATTTTCTTCTTGATTTTCATTCTACTTTTCCAGGTGTTGTTGTTGAATTAATCCATTATTTACTATTTAGTGGGTCTGACGCTGAAGTAGTTGCAGCCTTTGATTATTCTGTGTTGTTTACCTGCGTGTCTGCTCTGCTCATTTTTAATTGTCATTATTAAGATACAACAAAGAGGGAAAACTGCACAGAGAAAGGGCAAAATATAATGAAATCAACAAAAGAGAGTTAAGCATTTTAAATCTATAGCAAAAGCTGAAATATTTCTAAATGTCTTATAAATGTAAAAATCCTGCTGCTGTGCTTTTCTGAATGGTAGAATAAGAGAAAACAAATGCCAACTAATTAAATGAGATCAGTGTTATTAGGTGTTGTCACTGACTAGGAATCTGGTTGGAACAAAAACCTGCCGCCACAGTGGGTCCCCAAGACCGAGTTTGGGATACACTGTTCTAAATGATTCCATTTCCAGTTTTTCATGGATTCCATTATTTCTTACCCTATGTTTGGTTTACTTACCATACGCCTCTAATACTTCATTTCAACAGCTGTTATTATAGATCTTTGTTTATCCTTTATTGTCCAATATTCCACTGCATAAAATATTGTTCATACGTATATGGTCTTATATAAATGCATTTTCACTTTTGTATTTAGTTTTTCCTTCCCTATTAGGATATTTTTTAATTTGAAGTTTATTTGTCTTGTTTTTTTCTGTGTTTAATTTCTTCATCAATCTTTGCATCTTCATTTATTATTTCCAGGTATATATGGACTTGTTTTGTATTTTTTTTTTTTTTTTCATTTATTAGTATCCATTTTTCATCTTGATTTTTCTTTATTTTCTTTACTTTTCTCTACATTTATTATCATACTTTTTGCTTTTAGCTTGCTTTTAAATGTTGTTAGTTTAATTTGTAACGGATGCTCAGTCATTGCAATTATTGTTACTGTTGTCCACATATACACTGTTGGTCAAAAAAATTACCTCCGTTTTTTTGGTTTTTTTTTTATTTAGTCAGATGAAATGCCATGAATGACCCAAAATGGCAAAAAGGTTAGCAGTAAACTGTCAGAGGTTTAAATTTAAAATTTAAGTTAGCAAAAAGTTTGGGGGGAAAAAAGGACATTTGAGAATATTACAAATGGGCCTTCTTCAGGGAAGAGCTGATAGGTTACAACCTACAGATGATCTGCAGCAATTAAAGTAACTGCAAGTTGAAGGAAACAGTTCATACAGGTGTCCCAACTTCTTTTGATTACTTTTAAAGCGCTCTGTCTGTCTGTCTTAAAGCAGAGTTGGAACAGTGTTACTACACCCTCTGAAGTACTACTTGGATAATATTCCAGTGATAATGGCAGGGAAACGGCAATTAGCAAATGAAATGAGACAAAGCATTGTTACCCTTAGAAGTGTAGATCTTTCATTTAAGAGAAATTGCAAAAAAGAATCAAAGCTTCAGTGAGTACGGTGTCCTACACAATTGGAAACTGGTATTAACTCTGATAGGAAGAGATCTGGCTGACCCAAAGTCATAACCCAATCAGAAGACAAGTTTATGAGGGTCACCAGCTTGCGTGATAGTTGCCTTACAGCACAAGAGTTTCAAGTACAGCTTTATAGTGGTCGCAAAAAGCATGTCTCAGTTTCTACTGTGAAGAGGAGAGTTTGTGCTGCAGGTTTGACAGGACGAATGGCAGTAAGAAAGCCATTTCTTAAAGGAGAAAATAGGGCATTAAAATAGCAGCTGTGGACTATTGCAGACTGGAGAAAGTCTCCACTTCACAGAAGAAACTGATGCTTTGAGTTTGGGTTATTCCACTTTGTTACATGTACTTTTATTTATGACTTTTAATGTTGTGAATTCTTTATATTTGTGGATTTCTTGAGTTAATAGCAATGTCTGGAGAGAATTTCATTTGAATAGCTTCATTGGAAGTATATTTACTGAAAAAAATGTTGACGCATTCAATACTTATTTCCTCTACTGTATTTCCTTAAAATTTATCCATCTTTTATTTAAGGTTTAATTTTATTTGTTACTTTTTCATTTTTGTTCTGTTTATTCTAATATTTTTATACTTTGTTTACATATTTTTGTCTTTTTGTTTCTTCTAATGATTGTTGTTTAATTTTTGATTTTTTTCTTATTTATTTGATCTTTAAATAATATAAAAAGTGTTTTATAGGTAATAATAATGGATGTTTTCTTGTGTCTGGCTTTTTACCTTGTGCATAGAAAACTTTTATTTAAAAAAAAAAAAAAAGTCTGTCAACTGTATGTTGTTTATATAAACACTCTGCCTATCCGCATCACCAAAGTATTTGTCTAATAAATAAATGGAAAAGCTGAAAATCTAAAAGGGAGATTTCTTTTATTCTGTTCCTTTTTTTTTTTTTTTTTTTAACAGCCGTGCTGGTATTGATGACTCAAAAAAGTGGGGAATGCTGTTTCTGATCAACCAGCTGTTCAAAATTTATTTCAAGGTAAAAAGAGGAAAAAAGTATGCTTTCTTTTCTATTTCTTCTGTGCAACTTATCATAGAAGAAAATAATTGTTAATAATGCACACAGTTAAAATACTAGTTAAACTCACAGAACTATTTTACACTGTGTATCAAATGCGGTGTGACTTCAAAATTGCATCGTACTTATTAAAATAGTACAACAGCTCACTACTCTAAATGGTAAATTTGCCCGGGAGCCAGTTCCAAACTCACGACCTCCGGATTATATATTGGCAGCTCTAACCACAGCACCATGGAAGCTGTTGTATCGTACTTATACCTTTTGTGAAAGTGTTTATTTGATATTTGGCCATCAGCCTTCACATATTATACAGTTCATGTCTACATTTTGTTATTTATTACTAAAACATGAAAAATGTTTGTTTTAAGTATGTGTTTATACAGATTATTTTAGACACAAAACACACATCAAATTATTTCCCCTTACAATTCTGGGTAGCTCACTCCCAGATAATCAAGGCAGGAACTGGGAGAACTTCTTGTCCGTTGTGAGGTGGTGGGGGGGATGGTATGGCAGGCTGCTTGCTGCTTCCTGCTTATCGACACATTTAGAAGACAAAAGACGCTGACGGAGAGGTGAGAAGGGATTTACGGTGGGCCAGATTTACGAGTTTTTTCGTTGGCTTTGGTAATTCTAGTGTTTACTTTTTAAGCTCTGATGAAATTGTTTGGAGCAGCACAATGGACGATAGTAATTGTAGTCCCTACTTTGACATTTATGCAAGGTTGCAGATAAGATGAAGGGGTCAGGGGGTAATATATAATAAATACCATTCTTACTTAGTCAGTTGTGCCAAATTGACAACACTCACAGCCATCATGCCTTGCAAACACTTGCTAAATGTGTCTTTGTGCTTTGCTGAACTTTGCTCTTTTCACTTCCCTTTTGCAGACAGCCTTCATTTACATGGTGGTGGTGCATACTTAGAATAACCCACTTACTACAGCATCTTCTTACAGCGTAAAGTCTCAAGTAGACTGCAGAGCGATCAAACACAGGAAGATTATGAAACCGTTTCTGGACAGAGGCAGAACTGTAACAACAGTTGCATAGAGTGTGACCAAACACAGGAAGCTCTGCAGTCTGCTTGTGACTTTACATTGTAGGAAGGTAAGTAAATAAATAGAAGTAAATAACATTCGATGTGATATAAGTAACATATACTGTACATGTTTTTCATATAAAGACCATCACAAAACATGGGATAGCAAGCTGCTTGCTGCTTGTGCTGATCAAGACATTTACAAAACAAAAGATGGTAATGGAGAGGTGTGAAGTAATTTAATTTGGCCTGGGATTACAAGTTTTTCTTAGGCTTCAGGGATTCTAGTGTTAATAATGACAACTATCAATACATTAAAAAAAAAATGTCTCCACTAGTTTAGTTTTTTTCCTTCTATGTTACAAAATTTCAGTCAAATCAGTCATGCCATTTTTGAAAATTTTGGGGTATTTAGTTTTTCTTTTATAGGGGTTTTTATCCCTAAATATTGATACATCAAAATATTGTTTCTTAGTGGATACCTACTTCCCTAGATGTACTATCCTGCCAAATTTCTGCATTTTGCATTATATACTGTATTTATAGATGTACAGTAATCCCTCCTCCATCGCGGGGGTTGCGTTCCAGAGCCACCCGCGAAATAAGAAAATCCGCGAAGTAGAAACCATATGTTTATATGGTTATTTTTATATTGTCATGCTTGGGTCACAGATTTGCGCAGAAACACAGGAGGTTGTAGAGAGACAGGAACGTTATTCAAACACTGCAAACAAACATTTGTCTCTTTTTCAAAAGTTTAAACTGTGCTCCATGACAAGACAGAGATGACAGTTCCGTCTCACAATTAAAAGAATGCAAACATATCTACCTCTTCAAAGGAGTGCGTGTCAGGAGCAGTGACTGTCACAGAGATAGCCCTATTGATTTGTTTGCATTTCTCTCTGTTTGGCTTTTAAGTATGCGAAGCACCGCGGCACAAAGCTGTTGAAGGCGGCAGCTCACACCCCCTCCGTCAGGAGTAGATAAAGAGAGAGACAGAGTTTGTTTTTCAAGCACAAATCAATACGTGCCCTTCGAGCTTTTAAGTATGCAAAGCACTGTGCAGCATGTCGTTTCAGAAAGCAGCTGCACAAAAGATAGCAACTTGAAGATAATCTTTCAGCATTTTTAGACGAGCGTCCGTATCGTCTAGGTGTGCGAACAGCCCCCCTGCTCACACCCCCTACGTCAGGATCACAGAAAGTCAGCGCAAGAGAGAGAGAGAGAAAGTAAGCTGGGTAGCTTCTCAGCCATCTGCCAATAGCGTCCCTTGTATGAAATCAACTGGGCAAACCAACTGAGGAAGCATGTACCAGAAATTAAAAGACCCATTGTCTGCAGGAAGCCGCGAAGCAGCGAAAAATCCGCAATATATATTTAAATATGCTTACATATAAAATCCGCGATGGAGTGAAGCCGCGAAAGGCGAAGCGCGATATAGCGAGGGATTACTGTATATTTTAATTTTTTGTATATATTTTTGTGTAATTATTGTATATTGAAGTACTGAAGTCAGTTTTGAAAACTGTGTTTATAGAATGTTTTTATATTTTATAAAGGAGTAAGATGAATGGGTATATTATTTGTACATACTATCTGAATTATTTGTCACATCAGTACTTGGTCATGTAACATAAGGTTTTTTAATGCTTTCCAGATCAACAAGCTGCACTTATGTAAACCTCTTATTCGAGCTATTGACAGTTCAAACCTTAAAGACGAATACAGCATGGCACAAAGAGTAACCTATAAATATTATGTGGGAAGAAAAGCTATGTTTGACAGTGATTTCAAGCAAGGTAGGTTTTTTTTAATACATTAAAGCACTTATCGTACTGTTGGAGATGAGGCAGTGTCATTCCTTTGCAAACAGTTATTTCTGTTAAAGAGGGGTGTGTTATTTATGAGTTGGTTTATAGTTTGTGAAAGTGAGACAAACTGATTGTTTATTTCCTTACTTTCATAGCGGAAGAGTATCTCTCCTTTGCGTTTCAACATTGTCATAGATCCAGTCAGAAGAACAAACGCATGATTCTTATTTACCTGCTTCCTGTAAAAATGCTTTTGGTATGTAAAACTATAAAAAAAAAATATTTTAGCTTATTTGATTTTATCTAGGAAAAGAAAACAAATTTGTTTTATTCAAAGGATTTTTTTATTTCCTTTTATGTTTCTTGAATTAATGGCTAGATTTATGTTAATAATTTGGAAGCAGGATCAAGAGGATAAATAATAAAAATGTTTCTCTACAGCACATTTTGTTTTTATTTACCTCAGGTACCATTATTAGTCGAGGGCACTATAATTTAGAGACAACTGACCAAGTTATGAGGATTAAAAATTAACTAGTTTTGATTGGTGGAGATATTTTTAGAAAATTTGATTACCTTCCCTTATTTATTATTATAGTATAATTGTTGCAGCATTTCCTCCTACATACTTATGTTGCTCCTCTTATGAGATCAACAATTTATGGGATTTCAGTTTCTTGTTGACGGTTTGTTGGGTACACAGATTAAGCCTGGCAAAGATTGTATTGCATTTTATAAGAGTTTTATTACCTCCAAAGTTTATAATCTTTTTATTCTTGAATTTGGTAAGAAAGTTAACTTTGTTAAACTAAGAATTCCCTACTGTTTGTATAATTCAAACTTTTTAATATTATGCTCTATCTAATAGGGTCACATGCCAACAAATCAGCTATTGAGAAAGTATGATCTCCTGCAGTTTGCAGATGTCACTAAGGCTGTGAGGTATTTCAGTTTATGAAACAATCAATAATTCCAAAACTGAGGGTTTTTTTTAATATTAATGTAATTTTTATTACACTTTTGTTTTATTTACACTTTTATTTAAATATAATATACTACATTTGAAAAGTCCTGACGTCTGTACGCATATCCAGTGGTCTAGTCATATCATTTAATAACTCCCTTAATCCTGACCAAGGTCTCTAAGGCAGGAACAAACCCCAGACCATCACAGGGCAATACACACTAGGGCCAGTTTAGCGTTGCCAATTCACCTAACTTGCATGTCTTTGGACATTTTGGATAAACCCATGCAGACACAAGGAGAACATTTAAACTACATTTGGGGATGACCCAAGATGTGAACCCTGGTCTCCTTATTGCAAGGCAGCAGCTTCACTGTGATGCCCCATTTCCAGTGGTAGTATAAATAAAAACTAAGTAATAACATCCAGCACAATGCAAAAATACAATCCTGAATACAATAGAACATGTAGTGTGTATATATATATAAATATACCCTATAGATACAATATTTATGTATATTCAAATATACCCTAAAGATACAATATTTATAATCTCTTTCAATTTGATTAAATTCATTTTTTTATGGTAGAGGTTATACGCCACGTTTCATAATGTGTGTTATTTTATAGTTGACTTCTAAACTGGCCCTGTATGATTTAATGAGGATGTGTTTGTGAGAATATTCCATTGGATGGTCTGGAGCATTATTTAGAGATTGTTACTGTCTTGTACCTGATGCTATCAGGATTTATCTCTGCCACCCCAAAACCGTAAGCTGAATTATGAAAGTGGTGCAATTTCATTTTTGAATTATGCTTTTCAATTACATTAATTTATAATTAACTGCAATAACACTTGGTACTTTAGTTTATAGTATGACTGTTATTTGATCTGTTGTGATTTTTTTTTTCTTTCAAAGGTTGACTTTAGTTGTAATCCTTTATTTGTCTTAGAAGATCTCTTTTATGAAATGTAATTATTTTTTTATTCTTTATGGTAGCGAAGGAAATTTGCTGCTACTTAATGATGCATTGTCAAAACATGAAACTTTCTTCATCCGCTGTGGAATTTTCCTTATTCTTGAAAAACTGAAAATCATTACATACAGAAATCTTTTTAAGAAAGTGTAAGTATTACAGGGATTGTTTTCACTGTTTTATTTCTCTGAATGTTGCATATTTGCTTTATCATGATGTGTTGTGTGTTTTGCAAAATGCTCTGCTCGTCTGCCAAAATTTGCTACCATTGATTTTACATTTAAATTGTTTATGTAGTATTAAATGTCTCCATCTACATAGAGGTTGAGCATCCCTAGTCCAAAATGCCTTGAACCAGAAATATTTTGGATTTTGGAATATTTGCATATGCATAATAAGATATCTTGGGTATGGAACCCAAGTCTAAACAGAACATTTATGTTTCATATTTACCTTATACATACAAAGTAATTCTGTACAGTATATTTAATAATTTTGTGCATGAAACAAAGTTTGTGTGTACAGGTAGTCCCCCGAGTTACGGACATCCGACTTACAAAAGGGGCCGCAGCTACTCCTTCATCTGTCTGGGGGATGCAACGCAGGCTCCTCAGTAACTGCTGCTCTGTCATCTTCGGCCTAGGGACGCTGCAAGCGGTGGGTGGATGGATTTTGTAGGGGGGGCGGTTTTGCTGCTCGCGCAGTGTAGTGTCCCTCGGGCGGCTCCGGTTGATGAATGGGGTGGTGGGGGCCGCACCCCATTCATTCTCAGTGGGTGGCCAGGTGCGCAGCAAGCGGTGACCCAGGGTCCATAGTCACCGGGGCTGCAGCTACTGCTCGTGTGCAGGACGGAGGCTTGATGGGGCAAAAGGGAGCAGTTCGCTGCCTGCCCACCACACAGCCTGCAGTGTCCCTCAAACGGCTGCCCCGTTCGTTCTCGGTAGGCAGCTGGTGATGCTGCAAGCGGTGACCTGGTTGAGGCTGAACGGAGGCCATTGAGGGTGAATGGGGTGGCGGGGGGCAGCATTGTAGTGTGACTCGGGTGGCTGTCTGTTGAATGGGGGCGGTGGTGGGCGATTCACTACCCGCCTTTGGCCGCACCCTGTTCGTTCTTTGTGGGCAGACGCTGCAGGCAGCATACTGTATGCAAGTAGAGGTGACTGTGTGGTAGGCGGGTGGTGAACTGCCCCTCACCACCTCCATTCATTCTCAATAGCAAGCCTGCTTGTACTGTTACATACATAGCAGGAAGTTATCTCTCATCAGTACACCAGACATGCTGACGAGGGGTGCCTCCCTGCTGTGTTAGCGTGTACAGTGCTGTGCAAAAGAGCTCATCTTAACCTTTTGTCTTCACCCTTCAACAAGAAGGGAAAAACCATCACCATGGAAAATAAAGCAGAAATAATAAAAAGGTCAGAGAGAGGTGAAACTCAATCATTCATTGGCAGAGCGCTTGGTTACAGTCGGTCAGCAATAGCATTTATTAAAATAATGTACCTGTTCTGAGTTTCATACAAATTCAACTAAAGAACAAACCCACAGTCCCTATTTCGTACGTAACCCAGGGACTGCCTATAGTAGCATCAGGAGAATACCTGTTAAACAACAGCAGTCTTTCAGACTCCATCTATGATGCTATCTTTTGATTATTAGATTACTATACACTGAGAATTAGCCAAAAACATAGTGAGTAATACATGTTGGTCTGGAGGTGACGATGGTTGATAACAAACTGGCATCAACTAATTGCGGAGCACACATTCCCTCTAAGTTTTATGGGGTTTTTCTGTGTACTGTGCAGTACTTTTGAACAACTCTGCAGGCGTTATCGCAACACTTGCTCCCTTCTCATTGTTTGTGGATAGTGCTTTGCATCACTCTAAATTTAAAGTGGGATTGAAGAAATCGTTTGGACCAGCTTGCATTATTCATATCTGCTTGACAGTAATAGAGGGAACATGGGCCAGAGCCACACAAGTGCAAGTGAGGTCAGGTGCGGGATTTAAAGTTTTAGATTAGGGATGCTCACCTGTAATATTAAATATGTTCAATTTGGTTACTCTAACAATGTAAAACATCTGATTTCAATTAATTTATTGGATATTATTCACTTTTGATTCAGTGTATTTGTCTAAAACATCTGGTCATGCTAAGTAAATGACTGACATGACTTAAAAAAAAAAAAGTATTATGTAATTAAACCGTACACTTACATTACAATGTTATGTCTGTTAATTAACTCCTTTACCCCTTCAGAAATTCATTTCTCAAGTTGTAGAATGGTGCTAATGTTATTATGGCACTGGAAAAACAATTGTTAGCCTTGGCATTATATACTAAATAGTGCTTCACATTTTGTTGCATATTTATGTTTTTGCAGATCTGCATGTTAAAGCCATTTCTTATAGAAGGAAACCAGTGTGGCAGCTAACCTAGTCTAAATTATTGGGAAGTGCAAGAACTCAAAACTCCAAAATAAAGCTGAATACAAACAAGACTTCACTGAGTCTCTGGACCTACTTATTCAGTGTTTGGACTTCCATGTTCCCAATTTTAAAAGCACACAAGCACTCCCATTTTTATTTCCAGTCTCCCTCCCTTGCTCTCCACTATGACTCCTCTTCTTGCCAACACATCTTTCACCCCAACCTCTCCTTCCAAATGTAGACTAAGTGTCTTTGTGATGGAGTTTAAAGTTACCTCATAAACAGTCTCTTTCTGGTAAGCCTTGTGCATTGATAGGGTTATGAGTGGCCCTGTGTTTGCACTAGGGACACCAATCCATAGCTCCTAACAGTTCATGTCCCTGTTCCCATATATTTCCATCCTGGTCACTGAACACATTAGTAGTGTGGGAGAAAGCTAGAATGTCTAGGAAAACTACTCGGGTCTACATTTAACTTCCACTCATACAGTGACCTGGCCAAAATTTAAGCCTGGTCGTTGGAGCTGTGAGTTAGCAGTGCAAACATTTATACTTTGATGCATTGAGCAACAAATCAAACCTTGTTAAAGTAGTCTGTCTTTGGTCTGCTTTTTTTCCAGTTATCTGCTGCTGAAAACTCACCAGTTACCACTTGATGCTTTTCTGGTTTCGCTGAAGTTTATGCAAGTTGAAGATGTTGACATAGACGAAGTTCAGTGCATTCTGGCTAATCTTATATACATGGTAAGTGCGCATTACATGATAGAATATCATCTCAAGTTAAAAAATAAAAACACATACAAAAAATTCAAGTTTGTGTAAGTATTTAAGCAGCCATATATTAGCCTTATCAAAAAGTATCTTTCCCAGAGAATGTCAGTAAAAATTCAGAGTACTAAAGTATTTATCATGACCTGCAACAGAAGTAAAAGATCTCAACAGAGTTGTGGAAATAACAAAACTGATGAGCTGTAGTATTAGAATTTTTAAAGAGATAAAAGATCCTAATTGTGTTCAATTATGTTCAAATGTACCGACTATCAAAAACATACCGTAAAAGACATACTGGTACTCAGAATGTGATGTGATATACTAATGCTGGTTTATAGATGTTATTTACATACTTTTTCATTTATACAAGTATCATGGTTTATGTTTAAAAGAGCTACATTTGCTGCACAAATTTGTATCATTTCCTTGTGGAAGTTTAACTGATTCATTCCAACATACAAATTATTTTTGAGCATTTAGATTCTTTGTAAATATTTTGGCATTCAAATTTTCATCTATGCATATGAATTTGGATTTTCAAATAAATATTGGAAATATTTTGTATTTTGATTGACTTTGAGATGAAAATGTCATCATTTTTTACAGTCTAAATTTGATTCTTAATTCATTTCCATAAACAGTCAATTTTTTGTCACTGCTGAAAACTGAAATGTATTAAATGTTACTAATTTGTATATGCGAACATAATAGACACTAACTTGTTTTTTGTTTGTCATTCTTGTCTAGGGACACATTAAAGGGTACATTTCTCACCAGCATCAGAAACTGGTTGTCAGCAAGCAAAATCCTTTCCCTCCATTATCTTCTGTTTCCTAATGTAAGACATTGCTGCTGCAATTCAGTAGCATGTTGGATAAATTCTCTATTTTTTGTAAATCTCATTTTATTTTCTAAAATGTATAATTTGTACAAAAATAAACGTCAGAAGTTTTTTGTAATATTAACAATTGTTGTTTTTTTGCCTACTGTTTGATGCTTTCACATACTCTTGAGTTAAAATGGGGAAAGTCTTTAGTTTTATAAGCTACTAGCAAAATACCCGCGCTTCGCAGCGGAGAAGTAGTGTGTTAAAGAGGTTATGTAAACATATATATATACATAAACATATATACATATATATACATATCTACATATACACATATCTACATATACATATACAGTAATCCCTCGCTATATCGCGCTTCGCCTTTCGCGGCTTCACTCCATCGCGGATTTTATATGTAAGCATATTTAAATATATATCGCAGATTTTTTGCTGGTTCGCGGATTTGTGCGGACAATGGGTCTTTTAATTTCTGGTACATGCTTCCTCAGTTGGTTTGCCCAGTTGATTTCATACAAGGGACGCTATTGCCAGATGGCTGAGAAGCTACCCAACTTACTTTTCTCTCTCTCTCTCTCTTGCGCTGACTTTCTCTGATCCTGACGTATGGGGATTGAGCAGGGGGGCTGTTCGCACACCTAGACTATACGGACGCTCGTCTAAAAATGCTGAAAGATTATCTTCACGTTGCTACCTTCTGTGCAGCTGCTTCCTGAAGCGACATGCTGCATGGTGCTTCGCATACTTAAAAGCTCGAAGGGCACATATTGATTTTTGATTGAAAAACAAACTCTGTCTCTCTCTCTCTCTCTCTCTCTCTCTCTCTCTCTCTCTCTCTCTCTCTCTCTCTCTCTCTCTGCTCCTGACGGAGGGGGTGTGAGCTGCCGCCTTCAACAGCTTTGTGCCGTGGTGCTTCGCATACTTAAAAGCCAAACAGCCCTATTGATTTGTTTGCTTTCCTATCTCATTCTGACAGGCTTTGCTCCTGACGCGCACTCCTTTGAAGAGGAAGATATGTTTGCATTCTTTTAATTGTGAGACGGAACTGTCATCTCTGTCTTGTAATGGAGCACAGTTTAAACTTTTGAAAAAGAGACAAATGTTTGTTTGCAGTGTTTGAATAATGTTCCTGTCTCTCTACAACCTCCTGTGTTTCTGCGCATATCTGTGACCCAAGCATGACAATATAAAAATAACCATATAAACATATGGTTTCTACTTCACGGATTTTCTTATTTCGCGGGTGGCTCTGGAACGCAACCCCCGCGATGGAGGAGGGATTACTGTATATACATATACACATCCACATATACATATATATATATACATATACAAATTTACATATCTACATATATATATATATATATATATATATATACATATAAATATAGACATACATATATACTTACATACATACATTCACATATATATATATATATATATATATATATATATATATATATATACATATATATATATACATATATATATATTAATAATACATATCTACTTATTGGCTCCTGTATTTAGGATATAGCGGGTTGGATAATGGATGGATGGACATTTGTATGCATAGCCCTATTTGCCCGTTTTCGGTTTTTTTTCTTTCTTCAGTAATATTTCAGCAAACCCGGAGCTTGTCAGTTCAAATCCTGGTACTGACACCACTGTGTGACCCCGAGGAAGTCACTTCACCTGCCTGTGCTGCAAAAAACAAAAGTAATGTAACAAATTGTACCTCAGATGTTGCAAGTTGCTGTAATAAAGGCATAAGTAAAATAGATAAATATGTATTATACACATAGGAAGTATTAATTTATTTTCAGTCAAGTCATCTGCAGCAAACCTTTATAAATGAGGGTTTCTCCTTTTTAGATAGTGCAAACTGTTTCTTCTTCATTGAGGTTTTCTCTTGGAGAGCTTTTTTCATTTCATTGAAAATTAAAGCAGCAGCTGCCAAAATATGTAGCTTTCTTATTAATTTTTCAACATTGTGTAAAATAAATTTATAAAGTAACATAAAAGGTTTAAATACTGGTTATCCTTTTACACTAAAATATTACTAAAGAGATACAAAAAAAGTAAAATGCATATGTTCTTTTTCTTTAAGGAGATTTAATATTACTGAAGAAAGAAAAAAAAAAAGCTAAAACAGCCAAATGGGGCTATGCATACAAACTTAAAAGGTTTAAATAAAACAGAAATATACACTTTTATTTTTACTTGCTTAACTTGTGGAGGGTGTATCCTGTAGCAAAGCCCTAACTTTTTTTGTGAAAGCCCGTTTCAGTCAATAAGTCTTAAAAACAGGTGTAAAGATATTGACAATAAGCTACGCAAACCCACCAAGACATGGAATCGTTTACATCAAGTATCATTACATCTTCCTTTCTTAAAGAGAAGTAAGGCAGTACTTATATATATATATATATATATATATATATGTAAGCTTATATATATATCTATCTATCTATCTATCTATCTATCTATCTATCTATCTATCTATCTATCTATCTAAATCCCCGCGAAGTACTGCTTTTAAATTTTTATTAAGAAGAAAAGCTTTTTAAATTGAGGGAAAATATCCCAATAGCAATTTGTTAAGGATCTGTTTATTTGTGAAGCAGCCTTAACACAGCTTTTCCGCTGTTTTATAAACGAACGCCATATAAGGTCTTCCTTTTTCCTTGCTTCGCCAAGGAAGGAGCCTTTTTATTAAATCTAAGGGTTCTTCGCTTTTTTATTTTGTTTGTTTATTACAATTGTTATAGTTCTCTTTGTATACGACGTTGTCAGTTCAGCACTCAGGTTGTAATATGACCAAGCTGTGCAAGCTTACTGTTAAGAATGCAACCTATAGTTGTACATGAGAAAAGCAATCTTGCCTCAAATCAATGGCAACCTTTTGTAGGTCTATGAACTTAATTTAAACTTTAGGTTTACACAGTGCTTTTTTTCTGAAGTACCTGCACTCATGAATATGTCTGTATGCGTCAGTCGCTCAAATCCCCGCGCTTCGCACCGGCAAAGTACTGCTTTTAAATTTTTATTAAGAAGAAAAAAAAACCTTTTAAAATTGAGGGAAAATATACCAATAACAGTTTGTTAAGGATCTGTTTTTTTGTGAAGCTGCCTTCACTCGAGTGATCACTTCGAGCTGACTTGCTGGCTAACCATAAGCGTTACCTGGTAGGTAACCACCCATACAATCAGATTGTGAATCAGACTACGAATGCCGTGAATGTAATTACCCCGATCTACATGCTGTCAAATAAACGAACCACACGCCGTGGCGCAATTTTAGGGGCTTCGCCTCTAGCGCTGACGTCCGAGGTTCGATTCCCGTAAGGGAGTGAAGTGAGTGGGTGGTTACCTACCAGGTAACGCTTATGGTTGGCCAGCAAGTCAGGTAACATCAGCCATGGTGCCTTCAGTTGTGAGAAGCAGATCATAGAATGGATGAAAATAGTTTACTGTCAAATAATGCAAAGAGTACGCGACACGTCTTTCCCCCTTATTCTTGGCTCATCAGGCGTACACACTCACTGCACTCGCTTACGGTAATCGAACCTCGGACGTCAGCGCTAGAGGGGCTTCGCAGCGGTGAAGTATTGCTTTTAAATTTTAATTAAGAAAAGAAAACCTTTTTAAATTAAGTCTTAAAAAGAGGTGTAAAGATATTGACAATAAGCTACGCAAACCCACCAAGACATGCAATCGTTTAAATCAAGGCACGAGTCGAAAAACACCATCCCATAATATTAGTTAACGATTAACACATTTCTATATGTATTGTAAGCATACAATACAACTGATAATATGTTGCGCTTATTTTTCTGGTGTACTGACATTTTTGCGCGTTTAACGGCTGAAATCTAACGTGGTTTGTGCCCTTCAGAATGAAAAGAGTTTGCATTTACCTTTTTAATAAAAGGCGAGCTTTTAAGCCTGAGAAATCACCCCGTAAATGCACACGTTTAATTGCACATGTGTTAATATGTATGCTTACACAGTATTAAAAGACACTCAACAATTACACAGTATTAAAAGACAGTCAACAATTAATGTCATTTACCTTCGTTCCCGCGTTTGACTTGTGCTGTAAATCTCTTCCTCGTTTTCAGTTCACGTGATTACGTAGGAGGCGTAATACGTGATGACGCAATACGTGACTCCGCCTCCTCCATTAGAGTATATGGACAAAAAACAGGTTCCAGTTATGAGCATTACGCATAGAATTTCGAAATGAAACCTGTCTAACTTTTGTAAGTAAGCTGTAAGGAACGAGCCTGCCAAATTTCAGCCTTCTACCTACACGGGAAGTTGGAGAATTAGTGATGAGTGAGTCAGTCAAACAGGTTCCAGTTATGACCATTACGCGTAGAATTTCGAAATGAAACCTGCCTAACTTTTGTAAGTAAGCTGTAAGGAATGAGCCTGCCAAATTTCAGCCTTCTACCTACACGGGAAGTTGGAGAATTAGTGATGAGTGAGTGAGTCAGTCAGTGAGTCAGTGAGGGCTTTGCCTTTTATTAGTATAGATGATGCATTTTTTGTTGTTCAAGATTTTTCTGTGTTAGATAACACAACCAAAATTCAATTAACAAAGCATTGGTGCATAAGCATTTAAAAGACTTTTTGAATATTACATAGTTCCTTAAGCTTCTACACTTATCTCTCCTTTTTCCTTTTTTACTTGTTGTGAAAATGTGTCCAAAGGCATGCAAACATACCTGTATATGACTATGACATAAAAAAAAAATTTACATGTGAATATTGATCAAAATGTGTGCTCTAACACAAGTTATGGGAGTCGAAGAAACAGGTACTATCTTATGACTGTCTTACACTTTTTCCATCTTTCGTCCCCCTTGCTTGTAGCAGCTTTTGCAGCATAATACGCATGAGTCAGTTAAAATGATTGTTAATGAGCATTGGGCATTGAGAATGGTATATTTATTTGCTCATTAAATTTCTGAGTTTTCATTTTGTTGTGAGTATCTTTAAATAACACATACAATATTGTACATTTTCTTGGGCAAAGGCCTACTGATGCAAGAATATCAAATATTGCATATAATTCATGAACCAAAAAATCTTCATTATAAAATTAATAAATCCAGAAATTGCTGACATTTTGTTTTTTAATAATTGGAATATTTTATATGTATTCCTTTTTCTAAATACAATTCTTTAAAATATGTTTGTCCTCGTGTGGTGGTGCGGCACATGCCCCCAACCACTCTCTTCTGTCTCTTTCAAACCAGCATGCAAGGTTATCATTTTAGACTATTTTAAGATCAATGATTATGAATAGGTGTTGCTTTTGATTTTTGATCCTTTACTAGTGTTTTGTCTTGGTAGAGTAGTATATTGCTCTACTTTCCCCTATTGTATTATTAATATGTAGCCTTTGTCAGAATGCCTTATCTCACAGACTTACCACTGTTTATAAGGTACTAGCAAAATACCCGCGCTTCGCAGCAGAGAAGTAGTGTGTTAAAGAGGTTATGAAAAAGAAAAGGAAACATTTTAAAAATAACGTAAAATGATTGTAAATGTAATTGTGTTGTCATTGTTATGAGTGTTGCTGTCATATATATATATACACACACATACCAGGCGTATATATATATGGAGACAACCAGGCACTGCTCATCACTTGTCCAATACAGTCCCCACAGTGAAGCATGGTGGTGGCAGCATCATGCTGTGGGGGTGTTTTTCAGCTGCAGTGACAGGACGACTGGTTGCAATCAAGGGAAAGATGAATGCGGCCAAGTACAGGGATATCTTGGACAAAAACCTTCTCCAGAGCGCTAAGGACCTCAGACTGGGCCGAAGGTTTACCTTCCAACAAGACAATGACCGTAAGCACACAGCTAAAATAACGAAGGAGTGGCTTCACAACAACTCTGTGACTGTTCTTGAATGGCCCAGCCAGAGCCCTGACTTAAACCCAATTGAGCATCTCTGGAGAGACCTAAAAATGGCTGTCCACCAACGTTTACCATCCAACCTGACAGAACTGGAGAGGATCTGCAAGGAGGAATGGCAGAGGATCCCCAAATCCAAGTGTGAAAAACTTGTTGCATCTTTCCCAAGAAGACTCATGGCTGTATTAGCTCAAAAGAGTGCTTCTACTAAATACTGAGCAAAGGGTCTGAATACTTAGGACCATGTGATATTTCAGTTTTTCTTTTTTAATAAATCTGCAACAATTTCAAAAATTCTTTTTTTTTGTCTGTCAATATGGGGTGCTGTGTGTACATTAATGAGGGAAAAAATTAATTTAAATGATTTTAGCAAATGGCTGCAATATGACAAAGAGTGAAAAATTGAAGGGGGTCTGAATACTTTCCGTACCCACTGTATATGCAAAATCTCACATCACAACACTCCACCCCGATGAATGTTTTGTACAATGTCTTTATAAACGGCCTTAATTGTTTAAAGAGTCTGTTTCATAACTTGTGCCTTTTTTTGCAGTATTTGCTCTCCCAGTGTTAAAAGTTGTATGTGACCATTTGTCCATTACATATCTTCTTTATTTCAAAGACAATCTGAAGAACTTGGATCTGCTTCTAATGACTTGTATCTGCTCCGGCTTGCTTCAACTGTTTGTTTAGCTTTCTGCAGTCTTCTTATGTCATCAGATCTGGTGGATCAAAATGAGACAAGTCCACACCTTCCACTAAACTAACCCACTGAAATTTAAGTCTATTGTGTGAATTCTTAATCTGTACTGGTTTTGTGTCTAACTGCTAATTAGACCGTTGTTTCAAACTATCTGTTTAAGCATATGCAACTGTACAATTAACATAAAAATTTCAAAGGTAACATGCCACAGGTGCCAGTACAACCACTTCTGTCCAAGTGAGAGCACATGTGCCACTGCATAAACTGTTGACAAATCAACATCTGTGGCCCCTCGTCACACATTTGGGGTTGATTTAGTTGCCTCTTGTGCTTTTCTACCCATGGTGCAACTCTTGACTGCCATCAGCCTTTACCAGTATAGGCTGGCATCACCACCATGAGACATCACAGCTATGCAGCTCTCATCATTCCCCTGTAGGCCACCCCTAGAGTTGTTTGCTCACCATACCCATACTCGCTGTGCTAAACACCTCAGTTCAGAATTGGCCCACTGGTCCTGTGCCTGTACCACAGCTAACAACCTTAGCAGGGCTTCCGTATTTTCCCCAATTAGACTATACCTAAACATCAGAGCCCATATGACTTGCAAATGTACCAACTGCACCTGCTTTCCTTAAAAGTTCACCAATTTTCTTAGTATATATTTTCCTTAATAATACAGTAATCCCTCCTCCATCGCGGGGGTTGCGTTCCAGAGCCACCCGCGAAATAAGAAAATCCGCGAAGTAGAAACCGTATGTTTATATGGTTATTTTTATATTGTCATGCTTGGGTCACAGATTTGCGCAGAAACACAGGAGTTGTAGAGAGACAGGAACGTTATTCAAACACTGCAAACAAACATTTGTCTCTTTTTCAAAAGTTTAAACTGTGCTCCATGACAAGACAGAGATGACAGTTCTGTCTCACAATTAAAAGAATGCAAACATATCTTCCTTTTCAAAGGAGTGCGCATCAGGAGAGAGAGAACAAAGCAAGCAATCAAAAAAAAAAATCAATAGGGCTTTTTGGCTTTTAAGTATGCGAAGCACCGCCGGTACAAAGCTGTTGAAGGCGGCAGCTCACACCCCCTCCGTCAGGAGCAGGGAGAGAGAGAGAGCCACAGAAAAACAAAGTCAAAAATCAATACGTGCCCTTTGAGCTTTTAAGTATGCGAAGCACCGTGCAGCATGTCCTTCAGGAAGCAGCTGCACACAGCCCCCCTGCTCACACCCCCCCCTACGTCAGCGCAAGAGAGAGAGAGAGAGAAAGTAAGTTGGATAGCTTCTCAGCCATCTGCCAATAGCGTCCCTTGTATGAAATCAACTGGGCAAACCAACTGAGGAAGCATGTACCAGAAATTAAAAGACCCATTGTCCGCAGAAACCCGTGAAGCAGCGAAAAATCCGCGATATATATTTAAAATCCGCGATGGAGTGAAGCCGCGAGAGGCGAAGCGCGATATAGCGAGGGATCACTGTAGTATTAATTATATTAATTATCCCACTTAATTAATACCCAGAATGTATACTTTACAAACCTAAAATGAATCCCCTTATTTTGGCATTCTTAACTGGTTTGTTCAGTTTCCACCCCTTGGAATACAAATTTGCTGCAGTAATGAACAAACCTTTCCTTTTAAACTATAGCTATTCTGACTAGTCCTATTATTATGTGACTTGTGGACTTGTTACTCACTTAAACCCTAGGCTGTGTCTTTTTCTTGCTGTCTCTTCAGTTCTTCTTCATGTCTTTGTCTTTTTGCTTGTTGTCTTTTCCTGTTTCTTTTTTTTCATTCTGCTATGTAGGCAGGTCTGCAAAATGGGAGGTGACAAAGCAGTTTCTGTCCATCTCATCTTCTTGGTTGTCGACCTGGTGCCAACACTCCACTTTTGCTTCCAAGCATTCATTGGAACAGCGTGGCCACACAGCCACTCTGCTCCAGTGTGCTAATGGTAACCCAATCTCCTGCATGGATTTTACTCTGCTAATTGCCTTCACTATTTATTACCTGCTCCAACCCAAAGTCCGTAAAACCTTACAATAGAAGTAGCACTATTGCAAAAGACCAGAAAATGGAAACAGAAATAACTATTTTTCCCTTTCCTGTCTTCTTGCACTACCATTCTATTTTTTTTTTTCATTTGCCTGTGTGTCCTTTTTTATTTTATGGTAACTGCTACCTGAATGTGTGGGCTAAACCGTCTCCAAAATCCCAGTGCCAGATCCAGCATCTCTCCTAAAACTGACCTTTGTTCTTTACTAAAGACCAGCTCACTTTTCTCCATTTTATTACATGGAGATTCATAGGCTGTCTTTTTAAACAACTGGTCAATCAGGTTTCGAATTACTGAACCTAAGTGTGTGTGCTTTTTAATTACTGCTGGTCCTAGCACAGCTGTTAGGACCCTCACACCCCTGTGCATTCCTGGCTTGCTGGCTGAGCTTGGAAACTTTCCTGCTACACCATCCCCCATCCTTTGTTCTTTGGCTTGTCTTGGTTAATTCAAACCAAATCCTAAACTGGTGCACTTTCTTTCCAACTCAGCCATTCTTGCACTAGCACATTCAGACCTTTCACACACAAACACTTGAATTCCCTTAATTTCCATTGTTCTTTGTTTTATTTCCACACTTTCTTTACTCAGTATCCTTAAGCCATTATCCATTTCATGCCCTCTGGTCAACAATTGCCATTCACACTCACCAGCTTCTCTGCCTTCTATCTGATTTCTTTGTCCTAAATCAAATTTCAATGCAGCACTGGTTACCTTTCTTAACAGTGATGAAATATCTATCGGTGTAGTATGTTCTTTAAACACTGGACAGACCTCAGAATTACCTGGAGATTGTGGTGCAGTGGAGAATAATGGAAGCAGACACCCTTTCTGTTTTCCCTTCCTTTCATCCCTCTCCTTTTCCTCACACTCACATTCCCACTCTTTATCTGGGCACTCATCTGTCTCAGGTAAGTCACCCACCCATGTTTTAGGGTTCCAGTCCGATCCCATTACTGTTACCCTAACTTTCACCATGGGTAGTTTTCTCTCCTTGTTTCCCCTGCTTTCACTGCTTTCTACTTTAGTAGTGGGTGTTCTACATGCTAGCACTTCACAATTTTCACACCAACTGTTACGTCTTTCAAAACTCTCACACAACATTCCACAACTTTCACTTTCAGTCACTTTGCTATTTTCTTTCTCACACTGATGCTATTTTCTTTCTCACACTGATCTTCCTTATTACCAATAATACAAGATAGTAAACCTCTTATAACAGCAGCTGTCTTCTTTATACCTGATCTCTGTTTTTCTGCTTTTAATCCTTCCAGCCCCCTTCCATTTTGTGGCATGCTCAGCACAGCTTCTGCTTTCTCTACCTGCACTACAGGTTTGCATTTCCTAGCTTTAGCCTGCTTGCTTCTGCCACTCCACTGGAAGATGGCTGACTTTAATATAAATTTAGGCATTTCTGAGTCTATAATTATAATCTAATACAATTTGCCACCTTCGTTATGGGTTGGCCTACTTTTGCCCCACGTAAGCAAACATACACATACATACACCAAGATTCTAAACAAATAAGTGCCGTATGAATGATGCATGCATGTCCCATCACTCCCTAGCACTTTAACCAAATAAATGCCGTATGAATGATGCACTCAATGTTCCACCACTCTCTGGCACTTTAATTAGGGACTCACTACCACCAGCACTAACAAACATGCGGGTGTCCTTGTGACGCACATGAAGTCTCTACACTTTGTTGGTTATATTCCATTCAGCAACCAAACAATGGTTACTTCCACCGCATTTGTACACTGGATGCCCTAAAATTCACATACATAAACACACACATATACATCAACAGTATTTGCAAATGGTGCAAAACATGGTTACCCCAAAATCCTGCCGACTACGCCAATTGTTTTGTCTTGGTAGAGTAATATATTGCTCTACTTTCCCCTATTGTATTATTAATATGTAGCCTTTGTCAGAATGCCTAATCTCACAGACTTACAACTGTTTATAAGGTATTATTGTATATAACTTATCCCCACCTTCCCTTCTATATCTATAACCTCAGGCAATTAGATGTAGTAAAAAGACAAGCAGAAGT
Organism: Erpetoichthys calabaricus; assembly: GCF_900747795.2. Classification (NCBI taxonomy): domain Eukaryota; kingdom Metazoa; phylum Chordata; class Cladistia; order Polypteriformes; family Polypteridae; genus Erpetoichthys; species Erpetoichthys calabaricus. The sequence goes on from NC_041397.2 coordinate 190,178,410, forward strand.
TACACATAAGATAATGTATTATTGATAATATTCAGAAATAATAACAATATGCAAAGTACATTTGAATATTGGCAACCATACAACCTGATTAAATGGTGATATGTAGTTTCAGGCGGCACACAGACTTGTAGTTACTTAAATGTCTCTAGTTAAGGCATCATTAGTGCTCAGCTTTCCTCAGAACAGGCCTTAAGCCTGGTCAACATGGCTGCTGAGCTGTGCTCTTCATTGTGTTGTCTTCATCATCACAGGTTAGCAAGAGATAGATATTGTGAGGTTAAGCACGTACATTTATAGATGTTCTGTCCAATCCCTAGAGCCAATAGGACATCATGGTACTTAAAAGCTTCTGATCCAAGCCAATTCCAAACAGCCATACTTCAGACCAATGATGGAAATAGAACATCTTAACACCTGCCCCCAAACCATATGTTAACGTAACCTGGGTTTGTCGCGGGGGTTGAAAGACTTTAGCAGAGAAACACTCACCAAACTGGTTTAAAGCACACACCCCAAATCCTGTCGTAAAATTCAAAGAGATCCATTCCTTGGGTTGTAAACATGAATGCTTCTCACTAATATTACATTGCTTTGCCTAAATTACAAATAAAGACATACAAAATATTTATCAAGTTATATGCAAAATCTCACATCACAACAACTAGGAATCTAGCCTGCTGTGGACCCCTGTCAGAGGGTGAAAGGTGACAATTTTGTTACTATCAAGAATATTTAGATTTTAAACATTTAAACTGAAGCATACATTTTAATAATTTCACATAGTTGATTCAACTATTCTTGTTTATTATTTAATTTTACCTAATGAAGTAAATCATTACATTTCTTTTGAACACTCTGAATTAGTGTAGCTTTCGCAAATTCAGACTTTGGCAGTCTGAATTTCTGCCCCATTTGGCAAAAGCAACCTCAAGTAGGTGTTTCCTGTGACCGTCTACAAGTTTCCGACATTGCCTAGGACAAAGTTTTTCCCACCCTCCATGCAGAATTCTTTCAGCTATACAATATTTGATGCATGTCTTGCATGCACAGCCTGTTTCAAATCTACCCTCATCATCTCAATGAGAATCGGATCCAGACTTTGATTTGGCCATTCTTTCTTTTCAGCCATTCCTTGATGGATTTACTGGTGTGTTTAGAGTCTTTGTCATGTTGCAAGGTACTTTTTCAGCTGAGCTTCAATTTTCCAGTGGATGGTCTTGCATTACCTTCAAGCACCCTATGGTAAAATTAATAATTCAGAGTGGATTTTATGATGAGGATCCACACTACATGATGTCCACCACCATGTTTTACAAGTGGTATCAGCTTCTTCTGATCAAATGTTGTGTTTGGTTTTTGTGAAACACATTTTCTGGTACTGTGGTCAAATAACTCTTTAATACTTTAATACTTTTGCTTCTTCTGTTTAGAGCAAATTGTTCCAGGTGTCCTGTTTTTTGCCTAGATGTTCATGGACAACTTTAGTTTTGCTCTGATGCTCTTTTTGGACAGTAAACCTTTTCTACTGAAATGCTTGCCATGCAGATCTAATTTGTGTAGCCTCTTTATAATTGTAGATTCATGCTCTTTGACATCATCAGTGGTTATCTCCTGTAGGTAATGTGATGAAATTTCAAGGTTCTTAAAGACTTCTTTCAACATCTTGCATTCAGTTCTCTTGCTGAATTTGCTATGGTGGACTGGCCTTGGCAAGTTGTTTGAAATAATCTTCAGTTCTGTTGATGACTTTCCAGACAAAGAAATTCTTTGGAGATATTTTTAAATCCCTTCCCAGACTCATAGACATCTATAACCTTCTGTGTGTAGGCCTCAAGGAGCTCTTTCAGTCTAGGCATAGTTATAACATACACTTCAAAATCAAAGAGCAAACTGAACTAGATTTTAATAAGACTGTCTCCTCCATGATGATATTTAATGATGTTCACTCTGGCTGAGTGATTTCCTGAAGCTGGAGAGCCAGCGGTAGTAGTGACTTGCTGCAAGGCAGCGGGAGTTGAAGGTTCAGATGGGGAGCCTCCCTGGAACTATGGTCCTGGGAGGACCTGAACCTGAGTATGACATTGGGTTCCCTACTGTGGACCTATGAGCCAGTAGGGACCGGGACTCGTAGAGGACGCTTGGCTACACTTACAAGAAGGACATCTCCTCTGTTTCGAGGTCTTTTCCAGGATAAACAGAGGAGGCATCAGTTTAAGAAGAGACACCAGGCATGTAACAGAAGATAGTTTCCTGCCAGTTGTTTTAACCTCATTTTTATGGATACTTTAATTATTTGATTATTTTAATCTCCACATTTCACCAGTTTTTATGGATTATATATTTAGGAACTTTGCACTGCACTTTTGGGCACTATTTTGATTTATTTTAATAAAAACACTGAACACCTTTTCACCATCCCCTTGCTTTGTGTGTGTTTTGTCCTCATCTGGTTACATTATCGACCGTGTCAAGTTCAAGAGGTTCCCAGACAAGAGTGGGAGCATGGAGCCGACCCACACCATCACAACTTCCTGTTACACTTTAGATTGTATTATTTGACTGTAAATGTTAAGAGTTGTTTGCTTGTTTTTTCTTTGTGTCTTCAATTAACAAACAGGCAACAGGATCAAGGAGTTGGCTTTGACCCTGTTGCCCCTAGTTGCTCATGTATTGTCCTCTGACTTCCATGCCAGTAACATCTTGCTCACTTGAGAAACAGCAGCAATTTCAGCAGTGAGTCACTGGAGCCTCCTGCCCAGTATGCCCCAAAGTCACTCTTCTTCAAGCCGTGGTCACCAACATAAACAGCATTATTATACAAGACAATGAGTTTTCTCCATGACTATACCTGTGCTGAAGTACCCGATTTCAATATTGTTTGTATTCCTCACTTGCTATTTGTTTCCTTGTTGATTTTTGTTACTCCTTCAAATAGAATCATTTTAATGAGAACAGGCCATTCAGCTCAACAACTAACCTAAGTTCCCCAAAACAACACTGAGTCAAGTATTGTATGTCCATTGGGAAAAAGACCAGCCTATCAAGAGTCAAATTCTATACTCCAAAGAAGTGAGAATGGTTATGCAGTTACTCATGGAACCAGCTTTCTTGGTTTGAATTCTGGACCGGAGTGCTGTCTGAGCGTATTGTGCATGTTCCTCCTGTATTTGGCAGGTGGGAGGAAATTTCAGCAGGTTTCACTCCCTCAGCCCAAAGAAATCTCCCTTTGGCGCTTCATTTAGCAATGGTGCAATCCCACAGTGAAGTATCCACGTTCATTTGACCTTGGTTTCAACTAGACTAATGATAGAGCTCTCTGCTGTGCGTGTTCGAACTACCCATAAGCCATCGCGTCCGCGTCTATCCGTTAGTTATTATTTCATTTTCAAATTGCCTTTACTTTTTGATTTACCCCCATATTTTTATTTTTGCTTTAATTTTTGTCCTCCCAACTTTTCCCTTGTTTTACAGTATGAAATATTGCCTATCTGTGTTTATCGCAGCTATTATTTTTTTGTTGACTATTTACATGTCAGTCAGTCATTGTCCAACCCGCTACATCCTACCCCAGGCAGGGCGCCAGCCTACCGCAGGGCACACCTACACACCAAGCACACACTAGGGACAATTTAGGATCGCCAATCCACCTAAACTGCATGTTTTTGGACTGTGGGAGGAAACCGGAGCACACCTACGCAGACACAGGGAGAACATGCAAACTCCACACTTGGATGACCCGAGAAGTGAACCCAGGTCTTCTTACTGCAAGGCAGCAGCGCTACCACTGCACCACTGTGCCACCCACTATTTACATGCTTTTGTCAATAAAGGAGAAAGTATTGTTACATTTTTTTTATCTATATATTGCAATGTGTGAATGTGACAAATAAAATTTGTTTAATGGCAGATTCTCAAGTCTTAAAAATATACAAAATCTCAAGTCTTAAAAAGTTCAAATAAAAAGAATAATCCAGGATTAGGTAACCAGAAGCAAGCACTATTTTAGTTCAACACAATTTTAAATTTTCCTCTTGTGGGCACAAAGACCTTAGATGTACTTTATTCAGTAATGTCCAGTCTTGGTAATTCATCTTTTGGCTATTCATTGTAGTTTCTGAGTGACAATGTCTTAGAAGGAGGGTATTTGGTGGTACATGACACCTTCACGATTATGATTCAAGCATGCTCTCATCTCAGAAAAATTACACATTTTCCCAGAAGTGCCAAAAAGGTCAAAGAAGAATGATTTTTTGTGTCTTTGCTTAGTGAACAACTTTCATTGCAAATATAAGTAATTCATTTCCTAGGATTCCTTATTCCAGATGTATGTGAAAAAAGGTGTATTTCTGCAGAAATGATCTTAGTAATACTTGCAGAGTTTTGATTATTTTATTCTCAAATATTAATTGTTATAACAATGCTGCTGTGGATAGGCTCTCACCCTTTGAATGTGAAGTAGACAAGGTGAATGCAAAAATAAATGGAGGAATACATATGTAATTTTCAAACATACAAATTATATGTTGGGGAAGCCTTTGAACACATTTTCTAGACATTTTTTTAATAGAGTTGTAGAAAGTAAAGGCATCCTTATACCAGAGTGGCAGCAACTTTCACTATTGTAAATGTTCATCTTTTTAATTTGATATGAATAACTAAGAGAGGTTACTTTCTGAAATATGGCGTGATGATTTTTTGGTTTAGTTAAACATATTTTAAAGAGATGGCCACAATGTCATTGAGATATCCCTGTAAGTGAACAGTTACTGGGCATGTGAATCTCACTTTGTGTGTTTGTGCTTGTCTGCCATTATGTCTTAATCAGTATTTCCTTACTTAATTGGTATAATGCAACTTTTGGATCAGGTTACATGTTTTAGGATTTTGCTGCCTTATGTTACCTCAGGTTTATATGAGTCTGAGCAACAACCACCTTTGACAAGACAAAAAAGAAATTAATATGTGATCTTCTTTCAATTGTTTTCTAGGTGTTCTGCTGAAGTTGATCTGCTGCTGTCCTTTCTGACAAGTGTTCCTGTATATATTTTATACAGTTGCATTGACAGGTATAAATCCTGTATTTAAAGTCTTCATGTTTTTATTGTAAATATCTTTAATTTTATTTAGAACAGTTTCAGCAAAGAATTTAGCCATGTGACGTATCTTGATATCTTCATAAAAACATAGTGCCTGTTGCAGTCATAATCACCCGGGCCAGTAGTCAGAATTCCAGTTAGAAACCTTGTGCCTTGATAATCTGTGTAAATCGGACTTCCGTTAGAGGACACACAAGTGTTATCCAAGTTTTCCCCTGTGCAAAACATCTTATTGGTGATGGTGATGTTGTGCAACCCCTGACAGGTCTCTAAATCCAAGTATGGGACCCTTGTTGACATCAACGAGTCTTTGTTCTCCTTACTGATGACCCAGCTGCTAAACACGCCAACATTTCCCAGCATCAGAACATTTTCAGCAAAATCTTTTTCTGGAATGCATATGGGGATAGCATTCTTTGTGAAATGCACAGGGGTCTTGAGTCTGATCACAGCAAGATCGTTGTCTTCTTTGTTATTTGAATGTTTAGGGTGCACAAAAATGTTAGCAGTGAGTAATGTTTGTCTCTTGGTTCCATTGGTTTCATCTTTTCCTGTAAAAGATAAGGTAGACACAGAGAAGAAAATAATTTTTTTCTGGTCTATGCTAGATTTATACAGAAACAAACAGGCCCTATATACCTCATTCTAGGATCTTGAGAATTTGAATGCATGGGCAGTATTAGCTTGAATGCCATTCCTTCTCTTTTAAACAAAACATTTCCAGTGCCCACAGGGAAACCTTGTTCAATTAATCCTATTTCTGTACACAATTAATGTTCTTAATTAATCTTAATTCAATTAATTTTATTTATGTAGATGTATGGTTGTGTGATAGCTTGTTTAGGTGTGTCATATCAAATTGGGTAAATTCTTACAGCATCTTTTTTTTTATTCATACTTAAGTTAGATTCCACAATAGAATTTTTATTCACTATGATATTACAAATGGTTGTTTTTAATCAGTGGCAATTTCTAATTAAAGTGGATGTCCACCCTTTTTTGACTTAAAGGTACATTATATACCCGCTGTTCTCTGTCCTGATACATTAAGGTTTATATCTATTGCTTGTACAAAATGTAACCCCATTTGAAAACCTATTCAATATCAAAATGCATCTGCAATATTGCATGCTATAATTTTTTCAACAGTCCTTGTAATTCACACATTGGTATATATTATTCATAAATTATTTCATTTTTTAAAATTTCTGATGTTTACATTCTGAAATCAATACAAAACTTCCAACATGCGTGAGTCTCATGAAAATTGTTTTCCTCTGGGGTATCAAACAGCTCAAGAGACTGTGCTCTTCTTCTTATTTCATGTTTTGAAGACCTAATGAATGACATTTCTCAATACTCATTCAAGAAAAGATGATAATCTATACTAATAAAAGGCAAAGCCCTCACTGACTCACTGACTGACTGACTGACTGACTGACTGATTCACTCATCACTAATTCTTCCCGTGTAGGTAGAAGGCTGAAATTTGGCAGGCTCATTCCTTACAGCTTACTTACAAAAGTTAGGCAGGTTTCATTTCGAAATTCTACGCGTAATGGTCATAACTGGAACCTGTTTTTTGTCCATATAGTCTAATGGAGGAGGCGGAGTCACGTATCACGTCATCACGTATTACGCCTCCTACGTAATCACGTGAAGTGAA